>NC_041395.2:224649191-224949191 GCF_900747795.2 Erpetoichthys calabaricus | reverse complement strand
TTAACAATATGTCCAAGTTAAAATAGGTTCAACTGGCTTGTGTATGTCCTTCTGTTACAAAAAGAAGTTATCTTAACACCAAAAAATATAATTAGTCAGTCATTTTCCAACCTGCGTGTTTTGTTTGCATATTGATACTATTTTAGGGAAGTAACTAAAAGCTAATTCAGTCCCAGGTTAGGCTGTGGTTTCTGCACAGTTTTATTCTTAGAAGTATGTTTTATTTTTAAAGCACCTTCATCATCGTATTTGAGTTGACTGCTTTCCTAAATACTGGCCTGTGCCATTTTACCCTACACTTTTACTTAGCTCCATTCCTCAAAATGGACCGTGTAGGTTTGAGATAAACAAACCTTACAATATCAGAAGGCTAAGCTTTGCATGGCATAAACAAAACTCTTGTTTTCCAAGAAGTAAGATCAATGTATTTCCCATGTACCTTGAAGAAATGAAAAGACACTGATGATGGTGACCAGCAGGCGAACCCTGGAGGAACAGGCATGTGGCATACCAAGGCCATACTCCCAAGCCAGGCAAGCTATTGGAATGAGGTGCTGGATCATACAGAAGAGGCGGGAGTGGACATAGCAGACAGCCCAGAAGTCCAACACGGCCTGAAAACTGAAACAAATTGAAGGCACAAGAAATTGCTCCCCAAGGCGCATGGAATACGGCTTAATCAAGGCCCATCCCATTCTTCTTAACAGCTTCAGAACCAGCAAAGTTAGCAGAACCTGCAGTAGCGAGAAAATGACATTACTTTGGAATAAATTATTCTTTTTTGACCATTGTATTCTCTTTATATTTCAAAGTTATTTAGTTGTCAGGTTACCTCTCCGAAGGCGAGAAATACAGGAAATGTATATTTATACTGCATGATGAAAACACGGCAGAGGAAATCGGACAGTGTGGAACCAAGAATGTAGAAGGTGATGACTGACAGGAGGGCAAACCGCCAAAAGGAGAACATTTTCTGCTGGGTCCAAACAGTTGGAGCTTCTTCGAAATACCTGAAATAACCTGTTCATCCAAAATTAGAAGGAAACACTTGGTGAGTGCATTGTGTCGGTTACTCACTGCCATGTAGAGCTCTTTAATGATGGGACAAGCTATTGTATGTTTATAATGGAAAAAGTAAGTTTGGTAAATAGTCTGTGTCTGCTATAACTCAACGTGAGTGTCCTCTTTCTTCTGAAGTACTTAAAGAGAAATTTGCAGTAAAATTTATGATCCACCCATCCATTTTTTTTAAACTGCTTAGTTGATTTAAAGTGTTGCAGGAGCTGTCATTTGTTATGTTTTAACCTGGGTTAGATCTCTGGCTTAAGTTTCTTTCCCTTTTAATTGTTACTTCTTTTCATGTGATTTTTTTTTATTATGTAATTTTTGTTAGTTATTTATTAAATATTTATGTATTGTACATATTGTGGTGAAAACTTCAAACAAAGCATTACATGGACATGAGGCAACATTTGAAATCAAATTGAATTTGTTTTCCTGAAAATATGGATTTTCTTGTGCATGTACAGCTGAATGTGTGTACACATACTTATTTTAATGTACTGTATTATACATTTTCATATAACTAATGTTCGTATGTTTAGTGCCATGTTGGGTAAGCATGAAGCCTGTAAAGGAACGTCTGGACAGATGAGCATTCTGGCCAGGTTGGTTAATGGTGTCTTTCCAGGTCAGGAGGCCATTGAAGTGTCAAAATCAAGTATTCCTCTAATACGCTGGGTGACGGGATCCCTCTGGTGTGGCTACAATTAATTAATAAGCAGGTTAAGTTAGGTGATGTACAATCGGCTAAATTCTTACAGGGAAACTTGGACAGATTTGGGCAGATTTGTGGCAGATGAAATTTTATGTAAGTAAACGCAGGGTATTACATGTAGGAATAATATATTTTTAATTTTTGAATACACAGACGTTTGAAACTTGAAAATAGTGCTGATGAGAAGGACCTAGGAGTCATTGTGGGATCGTCACTAACTATATCCACACAGTTTACAGAAGTTATCAAGAAAGCTAATGGGGTGTTTGGTTATGCATCACAATGTGTGGAGTACATGTCAAGGAAGGTTATGCTTTAGCTTTATAGTGCACTAGTGACAATGACAATAAAGATCTATCTATCCATCGAAGCCCCACCTGGAGCACTGTGTTCAGATGTGGTCTCCATATGAAAGATCGACTAGGCTGATTGAGGTACTAAGAGATGTGAGATATAAATAGACAATGAAGAAGTTGAACCTTTTCAGTTTAAGCAAATGAAGATTAAGAGATGGCATAATTGAAGAGTTTAAAGTTATAAAGAGAACTAGTACAGTGTTTCCCAGCTGTTGCTTTCCAATACATTCTGCAACAAGAACACAGAGGTATGGTTGTTAATGACAGATTTCACACAAATGTTAGTTTTTTCTTCATCAAAAATACTCATAGAATAAATTGCTAAGTAGTGTAGTGGAGAGCAGAACTTTATGGACCTTCAGATTTTAATATGATGTTATTTCCCTTCCATCCATCCATCCTCTTCCACTTATCCGAGATCGGGTCGCAGGAGCAGCAGCTTGAGCAGATACCCCCAGACTTCCCTCTCCCCAGCTGCTACTTCTAGCTCTTCTGGGGAATCCCGAGGCGTTCCCAGGCCAGCCGAGAGACATAGTCCCTCCAGCGTGTCCTGGGTCTTCCCCGGGGCCTCCTCCCGGTTAGACGTGCCCGGAACACCTTACCAGGGAGGTGTCCAGGAGGCATCCTGATCAGATGTCCGAGACACCTCATCTGACTCCTCTCGATGCGGAGGTGCAACGGCTCTACTCTGAGCTCCTCCCGGATGACTGAGCTTCTCACCCTATCTTTAAGGGAAAGCCCAGACACCCTGCGGAGGAAACTCATTTCAGCCGCTTGTATTCGTGATCTCGTTCTTTCGGTCACAACCCATAGCTCATGACCATAGGTGAGGGTAGGAACATAGATAGACTGGTAAATTGAGAGCTTTGCCTTGCGGCTCAGCTCCTTTTTCACCACGACAGACTGATGCAGAGCCCACATCACTGATGATGTTATTTTGTACAATCTATCTGAATAAGATGGGAGAGCTTGTTGAGCTGAATGGTCTGCTCTAGTCACAAACGCTCTGATGTTTGGTTAACTTGTTAGCTAAACTCCTTATATAGGAGAGTTTTTTTTATGTGTGCTTATAGTGATGGGTGGAAGCTCTATCCAGGTTTTTCCCCCTGTCCAGAGCTGACAGGATAGACCCAACTACCCATATATATGAATTAGAATAAGTACTTTCAGTAGATTTATGGATAGTTGTATTTCAATAATAAATAAAGGTCAGTGTGTCCCGTTTTTAAACTAGGATTTGAAGCCTGCTGGAGCAATTTATATTTTACCTTAATCCAATCATTCATTTTAATCTGTAGAGTAGTAAATGGGTCTGCACCGGAGTAGATGGAGACACTGGTGAAGTGCTATGTTCCTTATCGTCCACCCAGGTCTGCCAGTGAAGAGCATCTGGTGATGCCACCTGTACGTGGCATCAAGTCTCAATCCAGACACTCTTCGTGTGGGATTCTGAGTTGGTGGAACGGGCTGCCCACCTCCATCCATACCGCTGATTCCCTCAATGTATTTACGAAGCGACTGAAGACCCATCTGTTCTGTGAATATCTGTCTAATTAAAATGAAGAATAAAACTTTGATCTGCAATACTTTATATTCTTGGTTATTTAAGTGTAACTGCTTTATTGATTGTAAATGTATGAGCTATTACAACTTTTGTTACCTGTTCTATTATACTTACTGAACAAACAGGCCCTAGCCTAATGTTACTCGATTGTTTATTTCTTTGGTAAGTTGCTTTGTATAAAAGCGTCTGCTAAGCAATAAATATAAATGTAAACATATGAGTTTTTATTTTAGCTTCTTTTTTGTAGTGAAAAAATCATTTTTATCTTAACACTAAGATTGTAGTTTCTGCTTACTTGTATGTTTCTGTTATAATGTGTGATTTCACATGCTGTGTTCACTGTGAACTAAAGTGATTCACTCCAGCTATGAATCTGCTTGTTATTAAATGAGGTGCTGGGTCCAGGCTCCAGTCATGGAGGAGGGTTCATCTCGGCACTGGTGGGCTAATGTGCTGTATGGATTTGGAATTAAGAATTATTTTTTAAGTTGATAATGTGATTCTAAATGAACTTACTTAGTTAAATAGCTTGTTCCTGTTTTCACTCAAATTATAAAAAGGAGCTATAAAGAGTTTATAAAGGGACATTCACAAGAGAAGGAGAAAATCTCACAGGAACTATTGAAAGTAAAATATCTGACCTGGTGATGTATATAGTTGCACTTAAGAAGGACATAACAGCTAAAGTAGAATCCAAGAAATCCCAAATTAATTAATAATGATGCACCTTTCTTATATATAAACGTCTACACGTGGAAGTGTGTGTGTGTGTGTCTGTCTGTCTGGCCCAGAAGTGAGAGGGTACAGCATGAAGCTCAAAGAAATCAACTCTGTCAGCCAAAGTGAAACTCGCTTAGCCGCTGATAGACAACGGATGTGAGCACATCGGCAAAACGAAACCACCAAGGAAAGAGAACCTTGGTTAGCCGCTAATGCACAACCGATGCGATTGATTGATTGAAGTGCCAGAATCCATGGTTTCTAGGAGCCCGGGCCTACACAGGTAGTATTAGATAAAAGTAAGCAAGAGTGAAAAGGTGACAGGAGTGAAACGTTGATAAAGAATTGAAATCGTAGGGTTCTTAAAAAGTCAGACAAGCAATGCACCCATCCATCTATTTTGTGACACATTGTATTATTGGGAAAATTTGGGTTGGAACACATTGTAGCAAAGACAGAGCTATGACAGTATGAGTGTGCCACAGTTCACATAACACAAGTAATAGTGCCAATTCTATAATAATATCAAAAAGCTGGTTTAGCTGAGATCATGCTAAATTTAAATGTAAACGCTGACAAACACATTAAAGCAAGAAGTGCACAGTTCATTTAAGTAATTATTGATTGTGTTTTGATTTTTTATACCAAAGTACAAACAAAAGGGGATGATGCCTCATGGTCTCTTATTGATATGCTGTAGTAATCAAGACATGATTTAGAATACAAGGGCTATTGAACCACTAGGATCCAGGGGTCACAATAAAAATAAATGTAGGAGCAATCTGAGGCAACTAACATTAAAAAATATGCATTTTTATTTTAAAACAGGAAACTTTGAGAAGATCCAAGAAATCAAGATATGAGACGTGAACTTGAGTCGCATGACTGGACTTCAGGTTTGATTCAAGTCATGAATTTGATAAACTTCAGTTTTAACCTGACCAAATCAAAAAAGTTTTGCAACATGAATTGGACTTGAACAGCAACGACTTCCACTTGGACTTCAGCTTCTGCCTCATTACTCAAAATGACTTGAGATCCATCCCAAACTCTTTTGCATGTCAGTATTTGAATTATGGCAGAAAGAAAGTGCAGGAAACACACTGTCATAGATTATAAAATGTAAGTATAAAGACTATGAAATTGTTAACCGGGAAAGAACTGCAACATGCCAAACATGTGGGATAAAAATCTCAGATGGATGTAAGTTCTGTTTATGTTGTAATTAGCATTAGCGAATTAGGGGTAAGTCACATTGAAATTATAAGTTAGTACTTGTGAAAAGGCAGCCATTTTAACTTTATCAATTCATCCATCGTACAACCTGCTATATCCTAACACAGGGTCACGGCCAGCACAAAGCAGGAACCAATCCCGGGCAGGGTGCCAACCCACCGCAGGACACACACACACCCCAAGCACAATTTAGGATCAGCAGTCCACCTAACCTGCATGTTTTTGGACTGTGGGAGGAAACCCACGCAGACATGGGGAGAACATGCAAACTCCACGCAGGGAGGGCCCAGGAAGAGAACCCGGGTCTCCTAACTGCGAGGCAGCAGCACTACCACCGTGCCACCGTTTTATCAATTCCTACTATTTACTTGTTGGTATTTGTCAATATTTTAGGTTATGTCTGTTGTGTGCATGAGACTGTGTCACTGCTCAGGATGAGCAAAATGGAGAGTGTGTATATTTAAATTTACTTATATACATCTTCCATCCATCCATCCATTTTCCAACCCGCTGAATCCAAACACAGGGTCACGGGGGTCTGCTGGAGCCAATCCCAGCCAACACAGGGCACAAGGCAGGGAACCAATCCCGGGCAGGGTGCCAACCCACCGCAGGGCACACACAAACACACCCACACACCAAGCACACACTAGGGCCAATTTAGAATCGCCAATCCACCTAACAATATAAAGTGCAATATAAATAAAATTTATTATTATTATTATTATAACCAGCATGTCTTTGGACTGTGGGAGGAAACCGGAGCGCCCGGAGGAAACCCACGCAGACACGGGGAGAACATGCAAACTCCACGCAGGGTGGACCCGGGAAGCGAACCCGGGTCTCCTAACTGCGAGGCAGCAGCGCTACCACTGCGCTACCGTGCTGCCCTATATATACACATCTTTATATATTTATTTATATTTATAATATAAAATTTGTCTTTAAAACCCTTACTACCTTAATCAGTAATGGAGAACACTGGGAAACATTTCCCCCTCCACTTTATGGCGGGTGCTCAGTGAAACACTTTTTTTTAGTTAAAGTCTTATACTTTATATTAGAACATTAGAAAAGTTGTGATGAGAACAGGCCACTCAGCTCAACAAAGCTCGTCCATTCTGTTCATCTAGACGTCCAAAATAACATCAACTCAGAATTTTGAAGTCCTTAAAGTTCTGCACTGTACCTCGCTACTTGGTAATTTATTCCATGTGTCTTTGGTTCTTTGCTTGAAGAAAAACTTTCAATGTTATGTTACAGTACTAGGGTGTTGTACTGTGTTAGCCATTATGAATGTAGAGAAAAGCCAAGCAAAATGACACCTTTTATTGGCTAACTAAAAAGATTACAATATGCAGGCTTGAGGCAACTCAGGATGTTATGCTACAAAATGGACCATTCTACGGTGGATCCATCTAGTTGGTCACAAAGGCATTGACACATCTGCAAAAAAGCAGAGGTGTGTGAAGCCTCCAATATGTCGCTCCAGCCTGATGAATGTTGTCAGGCCCTCTGTGTTGCAAGGCACTTTGAGCTTTGGGATGGGGCGATTCGTCAGTGAAGGAAGATTCTAAACAGTACACATCTTTGTTTGGAGGAGGAGGAAGTCAGCTAGCGATTTTACTGTGCAGTGGCACAATGACTTTGTACATTCAAATTTTCTCTCTTGTAGGTTTGGAATGAATTGCAGAGAATCATATCCAATAAAAAAAAGTGTCCACTCTCTTAACACACTTTTATAGTAGGAACAAATGGCAACCACAGTATTTACTGCAGCAAGTATTTCAGACGTTTTTTAATATTGGTACAGTATATAACAAATAGTTTAAAAAACAAATTGTTGTCTTACCTTAAAATCTATTGCCCACATGAAGGTCTGAATCCATATTTCATTTTCTGGACTGCAGAACAAGCGCCGATTGCATTCACTTCGACTTGTTAACAGAACCTTTTGTTTTATCTGCCGCTCCGCCACACCTTTTATTTTTTTAACCAATATTTGTTCAGTCTATAACCCATATTCATCATTTTATAGAGCTCTCTTTTGCACATGCTCCCTCTGTTTTATATCTTCTAGCACAATGAAGTAAAAAGAAATGCTACATAAAAGTAACTAACACTATAATTACAAGCCCCAATTTTTTTTTCCCCCCATTTGCTGGTGTTTTTCCGTTCACTTTATTCTTCTCTAACAAAATGTATACAATGCCGGTTTGTTGCTTGTATGATAAGTGATTACAATAAAAAGCTGTCAGTCAGATCTTCTTGTTCTGTTTGCAGTTACTGTGCCAGACATCCCCTTTGCTGATGCTGGTCTCGCTCCGCCTGCTTTCTGAGCCATAAGACCCATTTTTGAGTTTTCTTTCCTGCTGTTCCACGTTTTATGTGCTGATCTCACTCTTTAAGCTTGTCCTTGACTTTAGTTGGTTTATTAGTAATCCCACAGACTTCAACAAAGCATATAACTGGCTTAAAATTTAGCCTGAAGAAATAATACATTCCCATGAAGTACAAAGGTCGGCACAGCATGTTGTCCACAGGGTGACAGTCGTTGTCAGTGTGATATGAATGCAGGTCAAATATTCACATCGTGTTCTGTTTTTTTTTTTATTACCTCAGATACTTCATTTGCACATGATGAGTCGGTACAGACGAGGAATGAAATTTAAAAAATGTGAAACTTCTGTAGGTAGTGTGGTGGCTCAGTGGTTAGTACTGCTTCCTCATGTGATGCTTGTTGGGACATTTTCAACATTCTTACCCATGTAGGGTGGTTTTTATTGAGCTACTTTGGTTACTTCCAACATCCCAAAAAGTTTAGAGTAACTGGAAACTGCACATTGACTGAGTGTGTGTGCGCCTTGCAGTTGCCTATTGTCTCATATAGAATACAATAGAACATCTTTAATTGTCATTATAAAATAATCTACAACGAAATTGTGTGCACCAATCCAACTGGGTACAAAAGCAAAACAACACACTTTTGTGAAAAACAAACTAATGCTACAACATATAATACAAACAAGAAGAACAATTTATGTATGTAAAACAGTAATATACGTAAAAGTATACTTAAAAAGAAATGAGATAAAATAACAGGGTGGCACAGTGGGTAGCACTGTTGCCTCGCAGTTAGGAGACCTGGGTTCACTTCCCGGGTCCTCCCTGCGTGGAGTTTGCATGTTCTCCCCGTGTCTGCGTGGGTTTCCTCCGGGTGCTCCGGTTTCCTCCCACAGTTGAAAGACATGCAGGTTAGGTGCATTGGCGATTCTAAATTGTCCCTAGTGTGTGGGTGTGTGTGTGCCCTGCGGTGGGCTGGCACACCTGCCCGGGGTTTGTTTCCTGCCTTGCGCACTGTGTTGGCTGGGATTGGCTCCAGCAGACCCCCGTGACCCTGTAGTTAGGATATAGCGTGTTGGATAATGGATGGATGGATAAAATAACAATAAAACCAGTAATACAATAAATAATACCATTTCACTGGGGAGTAGCTACACAGGAGCAGCAGCAGTATGCATGAGACTATTTCCCAGCACTGCCCAAAAATGATTTAAACCGCCTTAATTTGCTTATTTTTGTTTAATGTATTTATGACCATTGGATAGAAACTGTTTCTGAATCTACTGGTCCATGTTTTCAAAGATCTATAATGCCGACTAGAGGGCGGCAGTTCAAACGTGCAGTGACCACCAGGGTGTGAAGGATCTTTAGGGTTAATTCTTATTTTATGTCAAAGTCCATAGAACATATGTGGAGTTGAAGATGGCAGTTTACAGATGTTTCCCATCCAGTTTAAGTTTAAGTGAAGGAGATTTGCCATGTAGAATGGAATAAACTGTTCAAATCTAGGTGTGCAAAGCTTATAGAGACTAACCAAGAAGACTTGAAACTGTAATTACTGGCCAAAGTGGGTTTGACAAAGTCCTGAATTAAGTGTCTGAATACTTATATGAACTGCGGTGGGCTGGCGCCCTGCCCAAGGATTTGTTCCTGCCTTGCGCCCTGTGTTCGGATACAGCGGGTTGGAAAATGGATGGATGGATGGATGGAATACTTATATGAATGAGAGATTTCAGGTTTTAATTTGGAAACCTTTCTGAAAACATGTTTTCATTTTGTCATTACTGGTTATTTAGTGTAGATAGCTGAATAAAAATGGCAAATTTATTTACTTAAAATTAAAGCTGCAACACAGTAGAGTGTGCAGAAAATGGTCTGAATGCTTTCTGAACCCCCTGTATTTGAAGTATTTTATATTTACTGTTTATTTTGACTGCAGTGGGCTGGCGCCCTGCCCGGGGTTTGTTTCCTGCCTTGTGCCCTGTGTTGGCTGGGATTGGCTCCAACAGACTCCCGTGACCCTGTAGTTAGGATATAGCGGGTTGGATAATGGATGGATGGATGTTTATTTTGAAATGTCTCTTTTTAAACCTTTCTTGTGGTGGTGTATGAATGACTGATTGATTGTTTTAGAATTTTATGTAAAATGTGAGCATGGGGAGTGTTTCATGATTATTGAAAAAGAGAAACACGGGGCAGAATTCCAAAGGTGCACAATCCCTAACCCAATTTCCATTTGCTTTCGTAGAATGAAGTGACATCACTTCCACTCTGGTTCTGCACGCCCCGCTTCTTTGCCTTGCGACACACACCTCAAAGTCAGTGTTCGTTTTGGGAGCAGTTACTGAAGGAGACAGAGCGGCAGAAAAAGAAGCATTCCTTTCTACTCACCAAAAGTGAGCAGTCCTACACCGTAGTTTCTGTTCTTTTCAAACCTCTGGGCATTAAACAAAGCATCCCCCAGAACCCCAAATCTTTTTCTGCTTTTTATATATTTTTTCACAACTGGAACTTCACGCTTAGCACCTGTCCTGCACTGTAGTTATCCATTTTTCATTTTCAAAGCTAACTCCAGGTAGGCTGAGGATGGAAATGAGCAAATTAAGTCTGGAAAGCTAGAGAATCAAAACTTTATATTGACCTCGCCTGCACGTTGGCAGGTTATTAAAATTAGCATTACGTAGCTTTCCATTTTCAGTTGCATGTCAAAAATATGTCATATTTCTCAGTGCAAATGAAAATTCCCTTTTATTTTTTTTTTTAGCAAAAGCTGAAAAGATACTGAGATTTTTCAGTTTCTACCCTGATGCAGGAATGCATTTTCCGTCAATCTCTAGCTGTGAATGTTGCTGCCTAGAAAGAGAAAATACAGTTTGTTAAGTAGCGTGTGGTTAAGTGCCGGGGCAGACATGGGGCACAACCAGCTGGTCAGATGGGCATCTAAATATTGCATCACACCGTTAAAGCCACCCAGCCACTTAATCAGGAACAAACAGTCAGTTTGGTGTGAAGGTTCACAAGAGGACACCACAGCTCCGCAGATACGGGTAAACCCAGAGCTCTTGGCTCTTCTACGCATGTGATGTTCATCCAGCTGCAGTTCTGACCCTCAGCAGCACTTGAATGCCATTAGCAGGGCTAATTTGTTTGACCCCACACTTAAACGTGAGAAGTTTTTATGAAGAAATATGCACGTGTATCTGGATGCTTTTCTGCGTATTTTAGATTATCTCAAAGGGAATAATATTACGTGGATAATAATAAATAATAATAATTCTTTACATTTATATAATGCTCTTCTCCCTCCTCAAATTCCTTTACGTAGTGAGTGGGGAACCACTTGAACCACCACTAATGTGTAGCTCCCACCTGCATGATGCGACAGAATCCATTTTTGCACCAGTCTGCTCACCACACATTAGCTATTAGGAGGTGAAGTGGTGAGATAGCCAATCGGAGATAAGGGATGATTTGGGGCCTTGAATGACTAGGCCATGTTGGAAAATTTAGCCTGGAAATTGGGATGCACCCTGCTCTTCACAAAGGACGCCCAGGGATCTTTTATGACCACAGAGAGTCAGGACCTCAGTTTTACATCTCATCCGAAGGATAGCATAATGTCTCCAACCCTGCACTTGGGGCTTTGAGATCCACATTCAGGCCACAGGAGAAGTGTCTCCCCTGCTGGCCTCACCAGCACCAATTTTTTCCTTGGTGGTCTCCTACCAAAGTACTGGCCAGGTTTGAACATGCTGAGCTTCAGGTGGATGACCTGTTGTGAAGTGCATGTGGTAAGCGAAAGACACGACTCACAACCAGTGTTATCATGAGTACGCACACTCAAGATTAGTGCGAAGATTAATAACAGTACACAAATAATTCAGAGTTTAGCAGCATCCCTACAAGTATCAGAATTCAAAATGCTTATAGCTCGGGGGAATAAGTGAGTTTTCTTAAATCTGTTGCTCTTTACCCTCGGGAACTTAAATCTGCCACCTGATCGCAACAGCTAAGATTTCAGAAAAAGAAGATGGCATCTGGCTGATAGGACTGATTCAGCCTTCTTTCTAAAGAGTTTGTAGTGCACTTCAGTGACAGATGTCTGCAGCAAAGCAATAATTTTACTGCTAAATTTTACAATGTTGTAAATATAGTTTATAATCTGAATGCTGTGGTATCCAAACCAACATATAAAAACAAATGTGACAACAGACTCAATAAGAAGCATCATTAGGGTTGTGTCCACTTTAAGGTACCGTGAGTTTCCTAAGAAAGAAAGGCCACATCTTCCCTTTCTTACAAATGTATTCAGTGTGAAGATTATCCATGAATGCCCCTTAGATGTTTGCTGTGCTATACCATCTCCACACTATCCCCTTTTATTTTAAAATTGAGACAGTGGAAGGATGCTCCTCCGCATCGAGAGGAGTCAGATGAGGTGGCTCAGGCATCCAATCAGGATGCCTCCTGGACGCCTCCCTGGTCAGGTGTGCTGGGCACGTCTAACCAGGAGGAGGCCCTAGGGAAGACCCAGGACATGCTGGAGGGACTATGTCTCCCGGCTGGCCTGGGAATGCCTTGGGATTCCCCCGGAAGAGCTAGAAGAAGTGGCCAGGGAGAGGGAAGTCTGGGCATCTCTGCTCAAGCTGCTGCCCCCGCGACCCGACATTGGATAAGCGGAAGAAGATGGATGGATGGAGACAGTGTAAGGAGGAGAGAACCTGAGATAGCCATACCCTTTGTCTTAGAAATGTTCAGCTGTAAAAAGGAACACTCACAACTATTGAACAAACTCATCAATAGCAGGTCCATAGCTGTCCTCCTTATCCTGTAAAAGACTCACAATGACTGTGTTTCCATTCACACACACAACCAGGATAATGTGAATAACTCCAGTTAAGGCAGAAACCTGGTTTCCTAAAAACCTCTCATTGATATGTGCAAGTCCACTTATGGAGTTCTCCCTTGGCAGTACGCTCCAACATCATTAAACTGTTGTGAAATGAACAACCTCAACACACACAAGAAGGTTTGGGGCAGCCACCCATATTATCTCTAACCTGTTCTGCATGTGTATCACAGGACTTGCGTCTGAAGGTTGTAAGTATGACGTGACTTGTCCGTCTCACGCAAAGTGAAAGTGTCTCTCTGTCTTCAAAAGATCACGTCTCGTCCCCGGGAAAAAGTCTCGTCACAAATTTTTTTTTTATAATAGAGAGATATATATCTCTATATCTGTGCTGCATGATCTGCATGTCACACTGCGCTTTGATCATTTAAAAGCCTGTACAGCAGCCGTCCTCCTTGTTTTGCAGGATGTTAAAGTGTCTCAGAGAAAATCGCGTCTCGACCCAAGATTTTTTTTATATAATAGAGAGATGTTTAGTCCTTCATGTACTGTGAAGTAAAGAACATCCATCCACTTTTTAGACCCACGACCTGAGCCACCAAGGAGCAGTATGTTCACCAACCACTTCATCACCCAGTCACACTGTTTCAACATATCTATAGCAAAAAGCTGAATTCAAACTAAACTGACACTTTATTAATAAGTTTCCATTACCGGATTGAGTGCAGCTCTCTGTTTTCTGCTTGGCTGTGCGATTGAGCCCTGCAAAGGACTGGCGTACCAGTACATGTGCTTCTTCACTTACACTCAGTGTTACTTGGATAATAACAATAAGTTTTCTGTTAGGTTGCTCGTTACTGTTAAAAGCAATGCAGATTTCCTTTAACATATTATCAGCAACACTGCTCCAGAGATTGTGCTGATCAGCTTAGCAATGTACGTTTAGCTCATCAAAATAAATGTAGCAATTTTTGAAATACTCGGGGGCAGCACAGTGGTGCAGTGGTAGCGCTGCTGCCTTGCAGTTATGAGACATGGGTTTGCTTCCCGGGTCCTCCCCACATGGAGTTTGCATGTTCTCCCCGTGTCTGCGTGGGTTTCCTCCAGGTGGTCTGGTTTCCTCCCACAGTCCAAAGACATGCAGGTTAGGTGCATTGGCGATCCTAAATTGTCCCTGGTGTGTGTGTGGGTGTATGTGTGTCCTGCGGTGGGCTGGCACCCTGCCCGGGATTTGTTCCTGCCTTGCGCCCTGTGTTGGCCGGGATTGGCTCTAGCATACCCCCGTGACCCTGTAGTTAGGATATAGCGGGTTGGATAATGGATGGATGGAATACTGAGACACATTATTTCAGCCAGGAGATTTAACACCCAAGCATTTATCTGTTGGATTCTTCCACCATTTTCTGCCTGTGGCTGCTGGATTCTTGCGTGAAACAAACGCATGCACAGGCTGAAGGAGTCCAATGGACATGCGCAGATTACAAAAGACTTAAGTGTAACCCGGTTAAGGGTTTACATGGCCACATAACTGGGTTATTCACAGAGAAATCTATGTGTGTTTACCTGGTTTCTCTTACCAAAATAAGGGTCTACACAGCCCAGGTTATTCAAGCACATGTAAAGACACTCAGTGACAGAGTCATCGTCTCTCCTTTTGTGAACTCCTGCAGCCATTTGTGTATAGGCTTAACCAAAGAGGTGACGGGCAGCAACCCTGAGCGCAATATTAGCTAGGCCTATAAAGATTTTTCATTCTGTCTCTCAAGAATGTTACACTACTTGGCTCTATCTATTCCCAAATGTGGCGGTAAATTAAAGCTAGCAGCTAGGAAACAGTTAACGTGCCTCCTCCTTCCCGTCTCCATTTGATTTGTTTTCAGCGTGTGAGTGTCACTGACCTAGGTTATGAAGGCCTTGGTGGCAGATGTCTTTGACAGAATCTTGCCACTATTGTGAGAGCAAGCGGTTTGCACAGCCCAACACCCCTCCTGCCTTTCTGCTAACATAAAGAAAAAGAAGCTGAAGGAAGTGTAAAGCCTCTGCAAGTGCCGACTGTTTCGACTAGAAATTGTCCATTACTGGTGTCTGGCCATGACAGATGGGTGCTGTGAGCTGTTAGATAGAGTTGGCTGTTTACTGGGCCTCCGCTTTCATGTTAGTTTTACTGCTGTCAAAATAAACTGCTCATGGAATGTTGAGAGGCAGTTCAAATAGACCAGCTGTAAAAAGGAAACCAGGAGAAAAGTAAACAGAAAAACATTGCAAGTTTTGCATCATGAAAAGGCTCCATACAGCTAAAATCTGCTAGAATCAGTCCTAATGTGGCAGACAAATTCATATGTGGCTTTAAAAACAAAGTCATCGCCTAGACACAAACACCAGTCTCAATATAACATCCTGTAGTCCCAAGGCTTGGAAACCAGCAGCCAAAAGCTAAAGAGAGCTCTAATTGTGACAGGCCTCTTATCCATTGGCTTGTTAGATCCACCTGTTAGGACGCTTGTCTTTATGAAGTTCTTGAGCGCTTCACTCCTGCTCATCTCCATGGGAACAAGCGCAGGCAAGTTGTATTCTAACACTGGGTCAAAAATCCCATTTGCCTGCACAAGGGGGTTACGGGAGCAGAGAAAGAACACTGTGAGCGTGAGCAATCGTCCCATTTGCTGTTTTTGAGCCTCAGAAATGAAGAAGAGGAATTAGAAGAAGTGGAGAGGGTCACCCAACTAGACGTTGATCCCCCGCGTGTTTGTCTGAAATAAATGGGAGCAAGCACATCTTGTTGGCAGCTGCCAGACCTGAATGCAGGCTACTGCTAGAAATGGGGATAGTCGTATCCAGGTGGGTCTGATTTTGATGGAGGCAATAGGGAGGAGTTAAAGGAGAATTGTATGTTGCATAACGAGAAAGTGGGCAAATCCATGCCTAAAAAAAAATCCACATAACGCTGTTCAGGAATCGATTTTTGGTATTGTTTGAACTTCCATTACCTAGATCTGTTTTTGTTTTTGGAAGGAATCGGAATCCCATAATCAGAATTTTCATTATGGCTGCACCTCCATAATTTGTAAGGTAGGTTGGTTAAAAAAAAAAAAAAGGAATTATGCAAGCTTAGCTTTAAAAATCAAAGGTTGTTATTTTTTCCAATGACTTAATATGAAATTTAGATGGAGGCTGCCTGTACTGTAAATATCATTATCTTTATTTGGCTGACAGCTTTATCAAACACCTGGTACAATAGTGGAAATGTTTTATGACTCAATCACAGGTCAGGATGTGAGTTGCTCAGGTGACGCAATGTGGCAGAACTTGAAGCAGCAGCCTTAGAAATTTTACCTCACTACCTTAAAGCTAAAACAGCAGGAAGTTCAAATTGCATCTGCATCTCAGTATGGACCCCTGCGCAGGTTACGGCTGCAACCTAGATAAGAGACAAACCTGAATGGCGTTATCCACGCTCTTAAAAATATTGGTCCTAAAATGGCCCTTTACTGCGTTGTGCGGTTCCTCGTTGATCCATGGCCTGATAAGGATTCCTTGCATTTGAGGTTGTTTCTTTGGGCTTTGAAAAAGTTTCCTAATTTGAAATCTTTATAAAGTATAGTAGGCAGGATACTAACAGATCTAACAAAACCTAAACTTTGTGTTGTATGCAGAAAAAGTACTTTTAAAATCAGGAAGACTTGAAGGAAAACAACTCACAAGTCTTTGTAACATCTTCTCGAAAGGAGCTGTAAGAGATTTAAGCACTAGGGTTCCCATGATAAGGTGAAACATGCATGCAACCTGTGATATTGTGCCTTTGCTCACCTGAGTTGGTGTAGGATGACTCTGAAAGCCATAGAAACAGGAGCACCGCTGCCTGCCATGGGCTTCCCTCAGATTCTGATACATTACAGTGCAAGCCTCTCTGAATAACCTAACCTGCTCAATATTATTTGGTCTCACATGCTTTATTAAGACAAACAAGAAGGTACACAAAAATTACCGGAATCGGTCAATAACAATGGGATAGGGTGAAATTATCGAGAATGCCCCTAGGTATCGTATGCCTACCATCTTGTTATTCAGTCCGCCATTCAGTAGCATTGTGATTATTTGATCAAATGCATATTTCTGACATTTATTCTACTGTATAATCACATGTGTGACTTCAGCAACCTTTATTTCTCCAAGCTGAAAAAAGCATAATAATAATAATAATAATAATACTAAGTTACATTTATTGAGCGCCTTTCACAAACCCAAGATCGCTTTACATACAAAGTAAAAAAAAAAAAATTACACAGATGACAAAAGTTTGTAGAAGAGGAAAGTTTTCAGAGATTTAAAAGTGCAGAAAGAGGAGCAATCTCGGAGAGACTGAGAAAGAGAGTTCCAGAGTTGAGGGGCTATAGCACTGAAGGACCTGCCTCCCAAGGTGGAGAGTCTGGTGCGTGGGACAGTAAGGAGATTACTGCTCGAGGACCTGAGAGAGTGACAAGGAGTGTAAGGAGCTAGTAGCTGAGTGAGGTAGAGGGGGGCAAGGTTATGTAGGGCTTTGAAGGTGAGAAGCAGAATCTTGAATTTAATCCTTGATGGAACCGGTAACCAGTGAAGCTGGGAGAGAACAGGGTTGATGTGAGCAAAACGCTTTGTGTGGGAGAGGACTCTAGCTGAAGAGTTCTGAATATACTGTAGCTTCTATATAGATTTTGCAGGGAGGCCAATGAAGAGGGAATTACAGTAATCAATACGAGGCATTATGAAACAATGAACCAGAGTTTGAGCATCAGACAAGGACAGAAATGGACGGAGGCGGGCAATATTACGGAGATGATAGAATGAAATTTTGGAAAGAGACCTAATGTGTAACTCAAAGTTAAGTGATGAATCAAACAAAACACCACGATTTCTGACAACAGGAGCAAGTTTGACAAGTGGACCATCAACAGAAACTTAGAAAGTTGGGATTTTGGACCTACCAAAGTGCCTTGAGCATGGGAAAGGCGCTATATAAATAAAATGTATTATTATTATTATTATTACCAGTAACATTTCAGTTTTATTGGCATTAAGTTTAAGAAAGTTATTTTCCATCCATAGCTTAAGATCAGTGATGCATTCCGTGAGTGTGCTGGGAGGTGAATCTGTAGGGGAGTCTGTAGTAAGATATAACTGTATATCGTCTGCATAACAGTGGAAGTTAAGGCCATGTCTGTGAGCATGTCATGTCATATTGAACATCAAGGCAGTGATGGTTGTGTTTTTGACAGTGGCAGACTTGTTAATAAGGAGTTTCTTCCTCAGACTATTAATCAGCACCATTACACTGAACTGCTGAGAACGTATCAGGAATAAAATAAAAATAAAATCCAGAGTTGGCAGGGAGATGACGAAGAGAAAGAGGGGAAAAGAAAGAAAGAGAAGACAAGGTGGTGTGTACTGTTTTTATCAATGTGCTTGGTTGTACTTTGCTTTTCAGTGGAAAACGATTGAAAAGCATTTCCCACAGCTGAATAAAGCCTGTGTTTTGCTTGTGAACTTGTGTCTGCGTCTGTCTGAGTCGGGTGTTGGGAGCTGAGTACACCATGCCCAGCACAATAGAAAAAATGGTGGCATCCATAGAAAAACAGTATGCTTTCATGAGAAGACATTAAATGTTGTTAAAAATGTAATAGTTTAATTAATAATTGCATTTTAGTTCCACATATTTCAAAACCCCAAACTAAAAATACAGAACTCTTTGTTCTTTATTTTTTTTATGAATTTTGTTATTTTTCCCTTCTCTCCTTTTTTTGTTCTTTTATTTCTTTTTTGTGTTACATGTAATTTTGTTCCAGTTCCTTACTCCTCCTTCTTTCAAGTGGGGTCTTTGTGATGACCTAAAGTGGCTTATTTATATTCCTTGTTTTTCAGCTTTGTTGGTGTTGTGAATGGGGTCTTTATTTACATTTTTTGTGTTTTTCTTCACTTTTTCACAAGACTGAGGGCTCATTTTAGGCGTATTTTTAAATCCTGAGTGTGATTTTTATTGTTGGTGTTCTGGGGCCAGTTTTGACATCCCATCATTAGGATAGCTCCGTCCTGTTAGGGGGTGTCTCCTCCAAGGCAAAGCTGGTAACGGTGTAGCGATGTCCCTGTCGTGGGCATTTCCTTATCTGAGTTTAGGGTTCAAAATACCCTTCAAAATAACAGTCTAACCTTTCTTTGCGCCAAAAAGCAAATGGATGTAACACCACACAACCTGGATATTTTAGGAGCTGTCATAGACAGCTTTTTATAGATGTCAAAAGTTCAAGTAAAATGAAAATGGAAAAGAAAAGAATGTACAGTTTAACATCATAAAATATCCACATTAATATAAGGATAAGTGTCTGTGTTTCTGTCTGGTTGCTATGGCTCTGTCATTTCAACAGATGACACATCACAAATATTAACCCTGCTTTCACAAATTCCATACCACATGGCATAAAACGGATATATGCATTACATATGTCACTCCAATAGACTGAGCATCATAAATATTAAGACTGATTTTACAAATCCCATACCAAATGGCATTTAGCAGACATACTGTATGCATTGCAGTTGTCATTACAATAGATGGTGCATCACAAACTATTTAATACTATAAATGTTTGTGATGTACCATCTGTTGGAATGACAAATGCCATGCAATTTATTACTAAATGCATTACAAAATGCATTCCAATAAATGGTACAGTGCAAATGTTAATGCTGAGGTCTTAAATGGGCAGCACAACTAGTCACGTATAAAACTTTTAACACTTTGAAGCACATGAAATAATAACATAATAATATCCCATTTCCATACAGGAGGCAATAGGATATCTTGACACAGACCAATCTGCATGGCAGTGTGACCAGTGAATTCATAGAATTTATAATCCTTTCTGTGCTGAATGCCTACCCTTATAATAATCTTGATGTGATTATAAGCTCCTGTTTGACCCATTACTTATCATGTGCCTTGACTTTCATTCTAGCAAACATTTTTATATATACTATGCTACCGTGGCTGTTCGTTTGTCTGTCCAGAATTTTAAATCACCTGTAGCTCACAAACCGTTTGAACTATTGACCTGAAATTTGCTACACATATACTACCATGATGTCTACTATCCGCTTTCGTGGTGATGATTGACCTCCAAGTTTATTTCTCTTTTTATTTTTATTTTATTTTATTGTAGAATCAACTCTCGGCACCGGCACATGCGTATGGGCGCCATTCTCATCCTTACCACCTTCGCCGTCACTTCCCCTACCTCTTCATATCTTATATCATTCTTGAGGCAGATTGAAGACTTAAGTGCCAGCTTAAGTGAAAAATTAAAGAAAACGAACAAAGTAATTGCAACACGAAAACTGACTTAATCAGTTTTAATGTGAAAAGATGAGGATAAAAGAAGAGAAGAAGCGGGCCGCTAGGGTGGAGAAAAGAAGAGCTGCTCAGGAAGCAGCAAGCGCATCAACCTCTGAGCAGATGAATGCTAAACGTACAGAGAAAGAGTTTGAAAATTATACAGTAAGTCAAGTGTATTCACTGCACGTTACCATGTAGTGTGCCGTTACGTAAGTAGCAATTAGTGCATCAATTAACGTTCTTCCAGAACCAACACTGGAGACAAGACACCTGCTTCTCTGCTCTACCCTCTAAGATATGCCAAAATTATGTTTTAAATTTGTAGGTTTTTTTTTAGGAAGAACACTCCATACTGACAGGCATTTTTTTTCAAATAATACAAAACATCAAATATTTTTCACATTTGATTGTTTTACAACATGCACTTTTATTATAAACCTCAGCTATTCTCCACAGTCACTTTTCTCTCTCCATAGTTTTGAAAAGGGCACAGGGCCATTAGCAATCACCCTACTGGGTTCAGGGACAATTCTAATCTTCATGTTGGAATAACCAACAGCCTCTCATATGAATTGTTGTGTATTCTTATGTTTTTCACTTCTTCTTCTTTTTCTTTCGGCTGCTCCCATTAGGGGTTGCCACAGCGGATCATCTTCTTCCATATCTTTCTGTCCTCTGTATCTTGTTCTGTTACACCCATCACCTGCATGTCCTCTCTCACCACCTCCATAAACCTTCTCTTAGGCCTTCCTCTTTTCCTCTTCCCTGGCAGCTCTATCCTTAACATCCTTCTCCCAATATACCCAGCATCTCTCCTCTGCACATGTCCGAACCAATGCAATCTCGCCTCTCTGACTTTGTCTCCCAACCGTCCAACTTGAGCTGACCCTCTAATGTACTAATTTCTAATCCTATCCACCCTCGTCACACCCAATGCAAATCTTAGCATCTTTAACTCTGCTACCTCCAGCTCTGTCTCCTGCTTTCTGGTCATTGCCACCGTCTCCAACCCATATAACATAGTTGGTCTCACTACCGTCCTGTAGACCTTCCCTTTCACTCTTGCTGATACCCGTCTGTCACAAATCACTCCTGACACTCTTCTCCACCCATTCCACCCTGCCTGTACTCTCTTTTTCACTTCTCTTCTACAATCCCCATTACTCTGTACTGTTGATACCAAGTATTTAAACTCCTCCACCTTCACCGACTCTACTCCCTGCATCCTCACCATTTCACTGACCTCCCTCTCGTTTACACACATGTATTCTGTCTTGTTCCTACTGACCTTAATTCTTCTCCTCTCCAGGGAATATCTCCACCTCTACAGGGTCTCCTCAACCTGCTCCCTACTATCGCTACAGATCACAATGTCATCAGCAAACATCATAGTCCACGGGGACTCCTGTCTAATTTTGTCTGTCAACCTGTCAATCACCAATGCAAATAAGGAAGGGCTCAGAGCCAATCCCTGATGTAATCCCACCTCCAACTTGAATGCATCTGTCACTCCTACCGCAGACCTCAAAATGTCACACTTCCTTCGTACATATCCTGTACAACTCTTACGTACTTCTCTGCCACTCCCAACTTCCTCATACAATACCACAACTCCTCTCGAGGCACCCTGTCATATGCTTTCTCCAGGTCCACAAAGACGCAATGCAACTTCTTCTGGCCTTCTCTAAACTTTGCCATCAACATCTTCAGAGCAAACATTGTATCTGTGGTGCTCTTTCTTGGCATGAAACCATACTGCTGCTCAATAATCATCACCTCACTTCTTAACCTAGCCTCCACTACTCTTTCCCATAACTTCATGCTGTGGCTCATCAATTTTATTCCCCTGTAGTTACTGCAGTCCTGCACATCCTCCTTATTCTTAAATATCAACATCAGTACACTTCTTCTCCACTCCTCAGGCATCCTCTCACTTTCCAAGATTCTATTAAACAATCTGGTTAAAAACTCCACTGCCATCTCTCCTAAATACCTCCATGCTTCCATAGGTATGTCATCTGGACCAACGGCCTTTCCATTTTTCATCCTCTTCATAGCTGTCCTTACTTCCTTCTTGGTAATCCGTTGCAGTTCCTGATTCACTATCTCCACATCATCCAACCTCTTCTCACTCTTGCTCTTTTCATTCATCAGCCTCTCAAAGTACTTTTTCCATCTGGTCAACACACTCTCCTCACTTGTGAGTACTTTTCCATCTTTATCCTTTATCACCCTAACCTGCTGCACATCTTTCCTAGCTCGGTCCCTCTGTCTAGCCAATCGGTACAGGTCCTTTTCTCCCTCCTTAGTGTCCAGCCTCTCATACAACTCATCATACACCTTTTCCTTAGCCTTCGCTACCTCTCTCTTCACCTTGCGCCTAATCTTCTTGTACTCTTGTCTACTTTCTGCATCTCTCTGACTATCCCACTTCTTCTTTGCCATCCTCTTCCTCTGTATACTCTCCTGTATTTCCTCATTCCACCACCAGGTTTCCTTTTCTCCGTTCTCTTTCCAGATGTTATGCCAAGCACCCTTCTTGCTGTCACCCTTACTACATCTGCTGTACTTTTCCCAACTGTCTGGTAACTCTTCACTCCCACCCATTGTCTGTCTCACCTCCTCCCTAAACTCAACCTTGCAGGCTTCCTTTTTCAACTTCCACCATTTGATCCTTGGCTCTGCTCTCATTCTCTTCCTCTTCTTGATCTCCAACGTCATCCTACAGACCATCATCCTATGTTGCTTAACTACACTTTCCCCTGCCACCACTTTGCAGTCTTCAATCTCCTTCAGATCAACTCTTCTGCATAGGATGTAATCTATCTGTGTGCATATTCCTCCACTCTTGTACGTCACCCTATGTTCTTCCCTTAAAATACGTATTCACCACAGTCATGTCCATCCTTTTGGCAAAATCCACTATCCTCTGACCTTCTTCATTCCTCTCCTTGATACCATACCTACCCATCACCTCCTCGTCTCCACTGTTCCCTTCACCAACATGCCCATTGAAATCCGCTCCAATCACCACTTTGTCCCTTAGGTACACTGTTCATCACTTCATCCAACTCACTCCAAAAATCTTCTTTCTCATCCATCGAACACCCAACTTGCGGGGCATATGCACTGACATTCATCATCACACCTTCAGTTTCCAGCTTCATTATCATTACTCTGTCTGACACTCTTTTCACCTTTAAAACACTCTTGACATACTGCTTCTTTAGAATAATCCCTACCCCATTTCTCCTCCCATCCACACCATGATAGAACAATTTGAATCCACCTCCAATCCACCTGGCCTTACTCCCCTTCCATTTAGTCTCTTGCACGCACAATATATTAACCTTCCTTCTCTCCATCATATCTGCTAACTCTCTTCCCTTACCAGTCATACTGCCAACATTCAAAGTTCCTACCCTCAGTTCCACTCTCTTTACTTTCCTCCTCTCCTCCTGCCTCCGGACACGTCTCCCCCCTCTTCTTTTCCTTCTCCTTCTTCAGCTAACAGTAGCCCAATTTCCGCCAGCACCCTGTTGGCTAACAGTACTGGTGGCGGTCGTTGTTAACCTGGGGCTCGACCGATCCGGTATGGAAATGTTGTCCACATATTGATTTGGCAAAATTTTACACTGGATGCCCTTCCTGACGTAACCCTCCCCATTTATCCGGGCTTGGGACCGGCATGAAGAAACACACTGGTTTGTGCATCCCCTGTGACTGGGTTATTCTTATGTTTTTCACTTGATGTTATAGTTAATGTATAGCAGTTCACTCATTGCTTGTTCTTGTTGTTATACCACAGTCAGTCTGTGAGGGACATGCAAATAAGAGTGCCATTGTACTGTGTGCTCATGGCAAGAAGCCTGAAATTGAACCAGAAATGTCTGCCTTCAGGAAATAAACAAGAAATATACAATGTCAAGATGAAACATTACATTATGCGGCTTACCACAACACATTTGAAAAGGTCATGGTCCCCTGATCTGTCATATGTGCTGTAAAAGTCGCCCAATAATTAGACCAAGGTAGGCAAGAAAAGGTTTGGGTGCTAACCAGGCCACCCCATTTAGTCAGAATAAACAAAGAAAAATTAGCCGCTCAGGCTAGCAGACAGTCACAGGGGCTTCTTAAAGAGCTAACAATTAAAGAAAGAATGTTAACCAGAATGAGTTGGAGCTCTGTCCTCCTCCAAGGCTAGGGTCTAAATGAGAGGCCTCCCTCTGGATTAGGGTGCCTTCTTTGGCTTTGTTAAGGTGCTGACATCCACTGCAAGAAAAGGAGAAGATATTGTGAGTGTTGGCGCCCCCCCCTCTTGTCCCGAGGTGGAAGTGCTTAACTCTCCAAGGCCAAATCAGATGATAAATGTAAACCAAATAAAAAATCATTAAGTGTCATTACTCATCTCTAGTGCCTGATGGCTATCAAGTTCTAGTCAACAGTCAAGGACTCTGAGTATTACAGAAAAAGGCATTACAAAATGATATCTAATATTATCTAGGCCAGAAGTGTATATTTTGCAGCGCACATGCCAAAATTGGTTTGCATAATCATTTACATTCTTCCCATAATTCAGAGCTGGAAGGTGTCGAACTGGTCCCGTGAATGAGCCTCAGCAGAAAGACCAACACGCTGACCCTTACAGACAGTCCAATGGCCTAGTGAAGAACCAGCATGGCCTCAAGAATGCCTCCATCTCAGTCTCACATGGTATGTCAAGTGTATGTGTTTGTTATTTATGCCAGCTATCTAATATAAAACAGCCCTTTGAAGCTCTATGGTTATTGACACTATGGGTTTTGCAGAGGTAAAAAGAGGAGTGCGCAGGGGGAGTAGTTTGGGGAGGGCAAGGAACAGTGATCTGATAATCAGCGGCAATAAGGATTTGTAAACAGCCTTTTTGCTTAAATCAATGTTTTTCATTTACAGATGAATTTGCATTTCTGGAAAATATTGCCATCTGACAGATCCCAGGCTCCTATTTTGCACTCTAGGAGAACCTATTCATTTAATCAGTCTTGACAAAGAATGACATTTTTATATAATATTACCCCATGTAGTTCATAGTAATGCTTGAAAGAAAAGTTTTCATCTCATGTTTTCATGCAGAATACAAGTCTATGGCAGCCAAAGTTGGACAACAGCAAACCTTACCAAAGCGTCCATGAAAAACTGTCTCATTACTCGTGTGGCATAATCCACATGTGAAGTCAGTCGTATGCTCACAAAGTCCCCAACACATGTATTTTCACTAAAATATTGTTAAATAAGTCATTTCCAGAAAAAGCTGTCGTAAATGACAATGGAACGTGTGAATATGAATAATCATTTGAATCGCAGACCCACTTCACATTTTTACATTTATATTGATATCCACAACTGGAGCACCTCAACATTATTTAGCAGCCTTCCTTGAAACTGCACATGTGAATTCACCTTCTGCTTGTTTGAGGCATCTTGGATATGCAGAAATCTGAGAAATGTTCTCTTCCTAATAATGTTTTCACTCGCTCTTCTTTAACTTTTAATCTTTAGTTGTGCACATCTCTCAGTGAATTTTACATTATTGCTATCACGTGTAATGTAATGTTAGACAATGAGTAAACTGTTAATGGGCTTGACTTGTGACCAATGAATGAGGGGAGAGCCAGATCTTTAATTCAAATGCTTTGGTAATCTGACGAGGTTCCATTTTAAGTTCAGTGAACTGGGAAAGCATTATCAGGAAGACAATATGTCTTAGACGGCTGTGTATCCAAGATGTTTCAAGAAGCAGAACATCAATTCACATGTACAGTTCCACAGACTACTGCTAAATAATCTTGAAGTACTCCAGCTGTGAATATCGATATAAATGTGAAGACGGGAAGCGAGTCTTCAATTCAAATTCTTATTCATGGATGAACGCTTTCCATGTGAGTTATGCAATATGACTAATATAAGATTTCTTTTCATGGACATTTTCATATTGCTTATTGTTGTCCAATGTTATGCATCATAGACATCTATTCTATCAGAAACTTTTTAATCTCCTTTCTGCATAAAAACATGGAATTTAAATTTTTCTCTACCATCATTGCAAAATGGGGTAAGTAACATTAAAAAATGATCATTTTTGAATGGATTATTCCTTTAAATCAGACTCTGATTTAATACATGCACCAGTTGTCTGAAATGAAAACATTTTACTTATCGATAAATCTATCATAATGTTAATTATGTCTTTTTTATTTTTCATCATTTTAGTTCATTTTCTTGTCAATATTTTGAGTAATTAACTATTAGATGCACACAACATTGTAGCCAACAAGCTGTTTTACTAATATCAGTTAGCAGTCGACCATAAATCGTGGGTTACACACTGATATGTCCTTCATGATATACTTGTCTATTGTGACAATCGCCACATTGGCTTATGAAGACTTAAGGAAGATTAGTAGAGTGTTAATTTAGATTATGTAATTAGTTAAAAACTTAACGGTAGAACATTAGAACATTAGAACAATGTAGACGAGAAGAGGCCATTCAGCAAAATAAAGCTCACCAGTCCTATCCACGTATTTCCTCCAAAAAAACATCAAGCCGAGTTTTGAAAGTCCTTAAAGTCTTAGTATTTACAGTGTATGCTGCTATATTAATAAATGTATGCTGTAGGGGGAGAAACTTGTTTGTGGTGATACTTCAAAGATACAGTCTCCTGGATGTGAATTCTGCACTGAGGTTCTAACTTGAGTTGCATGTTCTCCATGTGGTTGGCTGGGTTTTTCTTTCAGTTTTTTTTCCGAGTTTTCCTTCCACATCCAATAGATGTGCGTGTTAAGTTACCTGGCACTTCTAAATAGGCCTAAAATGTGAGCATTGGAGTCTGCATTGATGTGCCGGCAATAGACTGGTGGCCTTTTTCATGCTTTATACCTTACGCTCCCAGGATGGGCTCCTGATCTTATGGCAATTCAGTGGGTTTCAGAAAGTTCTATTCTCTTCTTTTCTGTGGATATGCATACCCCTGTTAAAACATTAGGTTTTCCTCATGCAAAAGCTGAAATAAACACAAATCCCATTTGGTTCACACTACTTAACCTTCAGAATGATCTTGTAACCACAATATTTAGATGAAAAACAAACTGAACATTTAAAAAAATAAACTGTGTCAAAAACAGACATGGCAGAACCAAAGCCACTTCAGGGTCAGAAGACAAGTTTCTAAAGGGTCAGTAGCTTCTGTGATAGGTGACTCACAGGACAATGGTTGAAGTAAGCAAGTGTCACTTTCAACTGTGAAGAGAAAGCAAACAGACTGACTGGCAGTAAGAAAAGCCATTGCTAACATTGCAAAAAAAGAAAAAGAGGCTTGTCTGGGCCAGGGACCACCGTTAGTTTCAATGTACTCAGAAATTAAAGCACAGAACAAATAAACTATTTCAGAAATGGATACTGTACAGATGTTAAGTTGTGCTTGAAGTTGTTGTCCTGCAAGGCGTCTAACCCTCAGAATCCTGTCTTCTGATCCTGTTATGGCTTTTTGTCTACTAAATCTGATCCTGTCATATTTTTCTTCAGTTTCTTTTGGTGGTGTTGAAAAATGTACCCAATCACACCTCAGCTTTCTTTGCAATTTATCTAAAGGAAAGACCTCCACTTTTAAGGTTTCAATGGTCTGTCTGTCTTCCGTTGTTAATTGCCTTTTTCTCGCAATTCACAGCAACATACAGGACAATATTGTCCAAATAATGCCTCAGAGGGTGCAGCAACACAGTTTTTTCCCACACTGCCTTTATACTGACAGAAGGTTTGTAAGTAATCAACAAAAGTTGGGACACCTGTAGGAATTGTTTTCATCGACTTTTAATGTTTAACTATGTATATATTCGCATATAAGTCGGGTCTTGAAACCCAAAAAATCGATCATAAAAACAGACCCCAACTTATCTGCCCGTTCAAAAATATGACTGTTATTTTTGTTTTTTTTTACATCTTCCTGCTTCCTTCAGTCTCACACCAGTTTCTCAGATACATCGAATTTTGTTGCAGCACCATAGTTATCAATTTCTTTTGCCTCTTCAATCACTTTTAATTTAAAACCAGATTCATATTTTCTTCTGATTGAATACTCCATCGTAGATAAGGGATGCTCTTATGATAAAAGTGCATAAGGGTGTGAGATACAAAAAACACAAAACAGTGCAAACGTCACTTTGGAATAGTTTGGGTATTACCATGTGGTCACGTAGGCACAATACATAGGGAAAAAAGGCAGTGTGCTCCGTGGTTACTCTCTCAGGTGGGCATTGGCATATCATAATCTCTTGGACCAATAGCATGAGTTTTCTGGCATTCAACTTATACGACTGGAAATTATATGTTAAAATCAAGCCTCGACTTATCTGTGCGAGAACTTAAACGTGAGTATTTGCGGTAACTTCCATTACTGAAGAAAAGTTGTAAGTTGTTAACTCATTACTCTTTCCCTCAATAAAGGCTTTCTTTTAGAACTTTTTTAGGTTTTGGTAACCTAAATGCTTTTGAAAACCTCTGCCAGTTTATTGCTTACCTTTCTACCAGTTCAGGTTATTCACTAGACTTAAATTTCAATAAAAAGTGGAAAAATCTGGGTGTTCTAAAACTTGTGACCTAGTGTTTATTTACATTATACAGATATATTCCACTTATGTGGAAAATATAAAATAAAACAATTAAAATGACATTATAAATTAATCTTCAATACTGATAAGTAAATATCATTTTAGCTGAATGCATAATGCAAAGCAACACAAATAAGTATTGTTTGCCTTTTTCATTGAAATGAATCTGCCTGGTGTCAGATTAAAAATTACCATCTTCCAAACAATGCTAAATTTGTTTTAAATTATTTCTAAATCAGAGCAAAAAATTGCACATATTTGTATAATGTATTTCTATTCACTAATGATCTGTTCTGCTCTCCTACATACCTTTATATTTACTGTTTTACACACTTTTCACCATGTAACTAACACATTGAAAAATGAATGTACAAGTAAAATATTAAGACAAGTCACTTCTAAATAACTTACTTGTGGGACAGTCAAAATAAATGCAGTAGCTCACCCCATGTCTGGTCTCTCTTATGAAGATAACTTTCATGTGACATTCTCCCAAATCCGGATTATCTGAGCCATTTATGCCAGAGTCTCCTAATCCAATGATTCTTGGATGCATTGCCAAATAACAGAAGTTCACAAGTTGTTTCATACCTGCCTGTGGTGAGGACACATTCAGCAGTTTTCCCTGTTCTTGTAACATCACTTTATTCGTCCTTTGGAAGAACCGTGCCATCTGTTTGCTCAGTCAGTGCCATGTTGAACACAACATTGGCTGTTACCAGCTGCCTTTAGTGCTGAACTACAAGGTTGAGATGATTCACTTTTCAAATTTCTTAGCTAACATGAATAAGTTGGTTAACTTGCTTTGTCATTACTAATACTAGGGGGCTTCGCCCCCTGCTCCCTTCACTCACCAACCCCTTTCCTCCCTCCACCAGTGCTACGTGCCATTGTGAAGAGGGGGGCTGAACGCACCCCAAGGAGACACAGCCGCTCCTCTGAAACCCCTCTTAAACGTTGATACAATGGGAAACAAATACATTTTTTTTTAACCTCCTCTTTGCTCGATCAGTTGCTGGCTTGTTGCTGCTGTGATGCCGTGTGATCTGCATCTTGTGTGGCGCTTCGAATGTTTAAAAGCCTGTACAGCAACTGTCCTTTTGTCTCACTGCTTTGTCTCTCTTCTCCCCCAGACATCCTCAAACACTATTCGATCTCTTTTCGTTGTTCCGTTATTTCACTGAGTAATATTTTCCGTTTGTTTGTGCTAATGCGATGTTCACTCTCATTTTTGTGAGACTTTCGAATTTTCCTACTTCCATTATCTCAAACTTGTTCTGCATGTGTATTACGGGACTTGAAAGTGTCTCTCTGTCTCTCTTCTAAAGATCTCGTCTCGTCGCAAGATTTTTTTTTATAATAGAGTGATAATGAGGAGCTGGAACCAATGCCTGTAACAGCAAATAGTATTCAGAATTGTTTATGTATTTTAAGTACTACTACCTCTGTAAGTCACCATTTAAGTATCAACAGAACATTTTTTTTCATTAAACAAAAATCACAATCCATTATAGCTTTGTTTTTCTATCTTTCTGTCTTTCTAAGGTGGAACTTCAGAGAACAACAGCACATTTCTGGTGCCATGTGCCCCACAGCGCCCAGTGATACATCAGGGTCACATCACGGCACAACAGGTTTATAATTTCCTGAATGCAGAAGCTGGGGAGCCTGCTCTTCACAATCCTGACTACATGCTGATCCTGGACTGCCGCAGTGCTGAGCGGTAAGACCTTATTGATAACTAGTTCCAAGGCCAAGCATTGTGTTCACTCTGAAACACAGTAAGAGCAGCAATGGAAGTAAGTAGGAACGCGTGAAAGAGTTTTCTTATTGTCAAAAAAATGCTGTCACCGGTCATCCAGATTACTGATTCCATTTCTGCAAAAAATAAACACCAGAATGATCAAAAGAGACTATCCTTTTGTGGTTAAAAATATGGCATATTTTTCTCTGGAGAGACATTTGAGGGAAATAAAATAACAAATGGAGCATCTCTGTGTGAAGCACTGATCTACAGTATATATTGTAAACAAGTAAAACGAAAATAATGTGCTGCTCAAAAGACATAAAAGATGCTCAGACCAAGGGAGTGAAAAGGGAACCCAGATTATCTGATTCTGGGATTGGTCAGTTCCAGTAAAACACATTCAATTCCATCAAGCTACATTCCCAATCCTTTCTCCCTTTCCTTTCTAAAATGTGGTCACACCACCTGCCTGCCAGGCATCCCTTGGCTTATTTTACCACCAAACTCTGAATTATATTCCTCATTTAGTGAAACACCAATCCATTCCCCATTTGTTGACTAACAGGTCACTTTGGAGGTAGGTTTGTCTCCCACAAAGTTCTATCAGACAGTTGTGGCGAGTGCCCTCTTCTACGCAGTGGTGTGCTGGGGAGGCAGCATTAAGAAGAAGGATGCCTCACGCCTGGACAAACTGGTGAGGAAGGCAGGCTCTATTGTTGGCATAGAGCTGGACGGTTTGACATCCGTAGCAGAGCAACGGGCACTCAGCAGGCTCCTATCAATTATGGAGAATCCACTACATCCATTAAACAGTGTCATCTCCAGACAGAGGAGCAGTTTCAGCGACAGACTGCTGTTACTGTCCTGCTCCACTGACAGACTGAGAAGATCATTCCTCCCCCAAACTATGCGACTCTTCAATTCCACCAGAGGGGGTAAACGTTGAACATTATTCAAGTTATTGTCTGTTTTTTACCTGCATTTTTTATTACTCTTTAATTTAATATTTTTTTGCTGCTGGAGTATGTGAATTTCCCCTTGGGATTAATAAAGTATCTATCTATCTATCTATCTATCTATCTATCTATCTATCTATCTATCTATCTATCTATCTATCTATCTATCTATCTATCTATCTATCTATCTATCTATCTATCTATCTATCTATCTATCTATCTATCTATGAACCCAACTCTACAAAGAGAATTCTCTGCAACTCATCATCGGCAAAACCAAGGAACTGATTATTGTCTTTTGCTGCACCAAAGAGCCTCTATATCCATTCACAATTCAGGGAGTGGAAGTGGAGGTGGGATACTTGAGGGGGGTCTGCATCAATAACAGTTTGAACTGGTCTTGTAACACAGAGGAACTTTAAAAGAATGGGCAGTACAGGTCCTTTTTCCATGGGAGACTGTGTTTCTTTAATGTGGATAGTGACATCTTTCACATCTTCTACAACTCTGTGATGGACAGTACAATGTTCTACGCTAGGGGTGTAGCTGGGCTGGCAACATCACTTCAAGAGATACCCAACAAATCAACAAGCTAATGAAAAGAGCAGCCTCAGTTATGGGCACACTCTCAGCCCCCTGGAGGTAGTAGAAAAGGAGAGAATGATGACAAAACTAATGGCCATTATTAAAAATCTACACATTAGCAAATAAATGGAAGTGCAGTTTTGTGGAAGGTCATATCAAGCACATTTAATTTATTGCTTGGCAGACAAGAAGTTTTTAAAATAATAATAAGAAATTCATAGAGCTAACTGATCCAGAGATCCCATTAGTAGATAGAGACATACCACCTGTCTTTCGATTAATCTTTACCAAATGTTCTGCTTAACAGAAAATTTCAAGGCAGAGAACCAAAACAACACATACCAAGAGGTCAACCTTCCAACAGGAGTTTCTCAGCAAACAATGAGAGAGCTTTTTATACACTTTTTTATTGGATGTTATAGAGGACTGAGCAGACCAGACGGGTGTTCTCGAGACACTGGAGGATGATGATGCATATTATTTATTTATCATTTATCTATTGTGTGTTACTGCATCCTGTGCTGCTTACTGTTGGAGGCATCCTCAGTCAGTAACCCTGTAGAAGAGAAATAACAATCTCCCTATTTAACTTTATTACCTCAGTCAATGCAAACTATTTTGTTTTAAAATAGAGTATAGCAGGAAAATATAAATAAAATAGTAGTATATTAATAAAAAATACACCCTTGTTTCAAAATCAAAAAGCTTCAAACTAGACAGATAATAAATGATAAGGATATGAAAGGTGAATAGCAGCACCAAGTCGAGAAACACATGCTCCTTAAATTGCTTTTCAATAGCTAAGCCTACCACAAAGTTTGATCACAATAAGCTGAAACTTGGACACTGAGAGAGTCTCATCTTAAATGGGTGGGCCATGTGACTGGCAACCACCATAAACAATGTGGCCACACCCATGCAAAAAAATGATTCAAACTGTAATCCAAAATTATAATGCAGAAATGTAATAAACAAAATGAAAATATTAGCACTGTGAAAATGAACAGATGCAGAAAAAATAAGGAAATGTAATATACATGCAGATCATTTTAGGATTATTTGGGGTTTTAATTAATCAAGAATCTAATTCTGTCATTTGTTTTGTGTTTGTTTGGTGAAATAAAAATATTTAATTTTTATTACCACCCTGACTTTCCATTTTTACGCAACTCTACTTGCAGTGATCACATGACTGATTGTTGCTCTTGCAACATCACAGGACGTTCTCTTCACGTTCTTAGCTATCCCTCAGTGGATAAAAAATTGCCCTCTTTAATGGTAGTTAATTTCTAGTTCATCACTAGGTTTGTTTAGTTAGTTTAGACCACATCTGACTTGGGCTAACAACTTTGTTTTGTCCTTCTAGTCCTTGTAACTGGTTGTTCAATTTCATTTTTTTCTCTGGTATTCCTTGGGCACTTTACATGTCTTTAACAGGCATGAAAACACCAGATCATCACAGTAGAAGAGAATCTCCATATTTTATTATACAGATTAATCCTGTATTGTTTTCTTTTTTCACAATAAATTAAGAAATAATGCTACATTTTTTCTCATCCCCTGTAATCATCTTGCACATTTACCACATTTCTTTTGCATGGTTCCATCTTCACTTTAGTGTTTTGTATTCAAATATGTTCACTCATTTCATTATCATCTCTTTTATTTCTTCTTCAGATTTTCCTTTTACAGTATTGCCCCTGGATTACGAACGCCCCTGACTCGAACAACCTGGAATCCGAATGAAAAATCTGAGCAAATTTTGCCCCAGAAACCAAACACCCAGCACGTTGTTCATGTGTGTTTGTGCGTATGTTTCCGCAGAGCTCAGGCCCACCCATACACTTTGTCGTTCAGTTCGTTGTCGGAAGCTGTAGGGAAATCATCTCGTGTGATTTTCGCTGCTATTTTCAGTGCTAATTTTATGCTTTTATGCCTGTTTTGTGTTATTTTGTTATATAATAACAACTTAGTGTGTTCCCCATGGGTCCTAAAAAGTGTAGTGAGGAAAATAAGAGTAAGAGGAAAGCTGTTAGAGCTACAATTTTTTATTTTATTAGTTTACATTTTTATTCAAATTTTATTATTATTTATTAATATTTTACATTAAAATCCAGTGTATTTACTGTTAAAATCATTTTGAAAATTCGAGTTTGTGCGACTCAGGAATGGATTAATCCAGTTTCTATTATTTTAAAGGGGAAAAATTGTCTTGGAACTCTGATTTGGAACTTGAACAGAGTTCTGGAACAGATTAAGTTCGGATTCCAAGGTATCACTGTATTTCAGTCTATTCACTATTCAATCATCCATCTTTCACCTTTTTCTCAGTTTCAACTTATGCTGGTCAACAGCTACTTGCTTTTTTCTGTTCGCTAATGTCCCCTTATTCACTTGTGTCCTACTTCTTCCCCAATCTACAGATTTTTAAGCCTTTTTCTTCATTCTATTCTGTTTGAGTGTGGCACGATGGTTCAGTGGGTAATGCTGCTACCACACAGATTTGATATACTGGGTTCAAACCCAAGCCTGCATGTTGTTTGGGAGGTGTTTGCATGGTCTCCTCCTGTCTCTCCTCATGATTTTTTTTCTTAAAGTATTCCAGCCATCCTCCACATCCACAAAGACATGCAAGTCAAGTTATTTGCAATTCCACACTGGCATGAGTGGAGCCACTATTGGACTGATGCCCAGTCTGGGACTTTTTTTCTGCCTGTTCTTAGAGACGGCTTTGGTCATCAGTGACAATGAACTGAATGAAGTGGGTTTGAGTGTACTGTACATTAAATATAACACACAAATAATTTGATGTACATTGCTTTCTGGCATATTTTTTTATTTACAGTGTGTCCCTATACATTATCCCCCTTTCCGGATCAAATTATTCTTGCTTTCAAAGTAATGTGAACATAAAATGTGTTTGAGTATTAAATTACAAAGAGATTTAAAGGCAACAGCAATTATTCTTCAAATATGAAAGTTAAGTTGACATTGTTTTCGCTGAATTCAACTCTTAAAATTCTTTGTGCAGACTCTGTGTTTGGCCTTGGTGAAAGTATGGTGGTCTCAACATTATGACTTATCTTAATATTAGAATCCGTCTTAACATTATGACTGGGCATTATGATCTGTCTTAACTTAAAAATATGACCTGTGTTCATTTGGAGATTAAGATCTGTTTTAACTTAATGTTAATGATCTGCCTTAACTTAACTTTATGACCAATCTTAACTTGGATATTATGATCTGCCTGATTTTAAATTTATGATCTGTCTGATCATAACAGACTGCCTCTTGTCTGCTTCCTCTTACCTCCCAATTAAACCTCCAGAATCTCTTTCTTGTTCTCTCTCAATCACTCTTTAATAATTCATTACATTTATATAGCGCTTTTCTCAGTACTCAAAGCGCTATCCACACAGGGAGGAACCGGGAAGCGAACCCACAAGCTTCCACAGTCTTCCACAGTCTCCTTACTGCAAAGCAGCAGCACTACCCCTGCGCCACCTGTGAGGACACTTTCAGGCTCCCTTTATACTTCTGTGGGTGCTGCATCCTAATTATGACCCACAGAGTGCAGATGTGGAACAGCCAAGCTGGCCTGCTCTGCATGTTAACAGCTCACCTCCACACTGAACACCCCATGGCTGTGCAGCTCTGAAACTGAATGCACCCACAGAGCCAAGAGACGCACTGTTTTTATTCTAAAAATCCGCACACAGACACGGACCTTAATATGCATCACCACAAAGTCAGTCAGTCATTGTCCAACCCGCTATATCCTAACACAGGGTCACGGGGGCCTGCTGGAGCCAATCCCAGCCAGCGCAGGGCACAAGGCAGGAATAAACCCCAGGCAGGGCACCACCCCACCACAGGGCGCACACACACACACACACACACACACACATGCACACACACCCACACACACGCACACACACACCAAGCACACGCTAGGGACAATTTAGGATCGCCAATGCACCTAACTTGCATGTCTTTGGACTGTGGGAGGACACCGGAGCACCCAGAAAAAACCCAAGCAGACACAGGAAGAACATGCAAATTCCACGCAGGGAGGATCTGGGAAGCGAACCCATGCCACCATGCTGCCCTCACCACAAAGTGAAACAATCAAATGGAGAGGATTTTGTGAATAGTTTAAAAACTGTAATTAATTTTCATTGACATGCACATGCAGCATTAACTATTACGAAATACATAACAGATACAGACGTACAGTATATAACACCTTGGATGCAAATGTTAACTAGCAGTATTTATTTTTTTCTGCTCAAAAACATTAAGTCTCACGTTTATACAAACACTGTAGAAGCTGTTATTCTATCAGAAAACATTTAAATAACAATTCTGATCAAGTGCTACCAAAGTCTCCTGACCCAGCCCATTACACAATTTTACATTTTGTAGGCTTATTGTGTTCATCAGAATTACTTAAAAATGCTTTGATCTCACTTCAGTTTTTCTCTTACGCCGTCTTCTGACTTACCAGTATGAGAAAATCTGCACAAATGACATACCAGTCAACTTGTCTTGAATTCTAGTTATGCAAGGCCTTGAGCTTTTTGGGGTTCCTCCCTATTTTTGGTGTGGTACACCCGAAAAACTCCTAATTTTTGGGCCATTTTTGGACCATGTTTTGTGCAGGAAAACACACCCTTATGATAAAAAGTAAACCAATACGTGTCTTCAGCAAAAATGAAGAACCCCAGGGGTTTGTCTCAAAATGGGAAAAAAGGGGTCACAGTTACTCCAGTTCACAAAACGGATGTGTAATAGAGGTATGTGGAGTGTCATTTTATGCTCTTCTAAAGTTGGTAATCACGAATTTGATAATGTATTTGATATTTGATTCTTTACTGGTGGTCCTGGGCCACTAAGAGCCACTCCCAGAAGGTTAAAAAATTTCAAACATAAGCACATGGGGTATCATTTTAGACTGTTTCAAGGTCAAAAATTACGAATATGATATTATTTTGGATTTTTGATCCTTTGCTAAGGATCTATCAGTGGGTGAGAAATAACAAATTGCTATTATAATTGAGAATATTTAGACTTTAAACAATTACACTGAAGCACACACTTTAATACTTCAACTTTATGATGCAGCTTTTCCTGTTTAACATGTACTTCTACCTCAGGAAGTAAATCATTAATAATTTCTAAAGAACACCCGTAATTAGAGCAGCTTATGCTAATTCAGACTTTTTTTCATTTATTTATATGACGTAAAACACGGGTCATGTAACTACAGCTGTTGCATTTATAACATCTCTGGATCATTGGGTAGAAATATGGCCCTGATGTGAGTTGAGATCATCCTTCATTTGAATAAATAATTAACATAAATCTTCAGAGTCAGGTAGTTCCAATCCTAAGCAGACCAAGTGCTCAGTTTGTTTAGTTTTCTATCTATTATTTGATTTTGACTTCAGTTTTTGGTTTGGTTGCTTGATATATCTTGATCTCCTGGTTTTGACCTTGCTTGGAACAGCCTATTATTCTGATTCGCATTATAATATCCTGGTCATTTTGTCAATCACAATAAATCCCTATCTCTGTCTCATCACAGTTATGACCCTTCTTAACTTATGACCTGTCTTAACTTGGACATGACGGAGAGTCTTTTCTTATTTGCCAGGCACCACCATGTGATTCACTGGATTCAGAATGTTGCATTCCATTCTGAATTGTACTGTTGTATTTGGTTTTGAAGAATTTCGGTGTTTTGTCTTGGTAGAGTTCTATATTGCACTACTTTCCCCTTTTGTATTCTTTGGGTAGCCTTTATCAGAATTCCTCAAATCCCATAGACTTACCACTGTTTATAAGGTATTGTCCTTTATAACTTCCCCACCTTCCCTTCTATATCTATAATCTCAGGCAATTACATAGAGTAAAAGACAAGCAGACGTTATGTTACAACTTAAATAATGTATTATTGATAATATTCATAAAATAATAATAATAAGCAAAGTACATTTAAATATTGGCAACCATACAACCTGATAAATGCTGATGTGTAGTTTCAGGTGGCACACAGACTTGTTAGTTACTCAAAATGTCTCTAGTTAAGTCATCATTTTAGTGAGCCTTCTTCAGAACAGGCCACATGCCTGTCTCAATATGGCTGCCGAGTTGTGCTTCTCAGTGTGGTTTTCTTTTCAGTCCATGGTGTGCGAGATGCTCCTTCATCATGATGGTGTGAGAGAGAGAGAGGGAGGATTAAAGCAAGTGAATTTATTCATTCTTTATCCAAATTCTTACACCAATAGGGCATCGTACTACAAATGGCCTCTGATTCAAACCAATCTCAAACAGCCATAATTCAGACCAATGGTTGCACACAATACCTTTCACACCTGCCCCCAAAAATATTTGTTGAACTGAAGCTTGCCAGTTAGGTAATTTGGCTTTCCTGTGGGGGTTGATTGAGAGAGTCCTGCAGAGAATCACTTGTCAAATTGGTTTTAGGGACTTCTGACCCTTGTCATAAAATTGCAAAGACTCAGTCCTAAAAAGTGGAAGGAGAGGGGGGAGGGGGTTCTTAAACATCAAACCATTACTGTTCTTATCAATGATATAACACTAATATTACATTGCTTTGTCTAAGTTACAAATAAAGACTTACAAAATATTTATCAACTTGCATACAAAATTTCACACCACAACAATCTGATTTCATGGACTCTTCATTTCAGTGCATAAATGCCACTCTGTATCATGTGAATGTGGCTACCTTGGTCGGAGTTAAATCACATTCCTATAAGTAAATAAAAAAAACCTAAAATGGGGTCTTATGGAGACAGAAGCTTTGAATATGAAGTGAATATTATGAATTACTTACTGTCAGGCAGGAACACCAAAACAAAAGGCTTTTTTGCAATAATAACAAATAACGCGTTAACTTGACCAGCCCCTGGTTTTAAGTTATCCTGAGATAGTCTGATATTTATAACATTAAGCCATTTTGTTTTCTCATGGGTGTAAACATTTTTTTGCATTCATGTTGATGGTTGCAATGACAATGTTTCCCTGAATTCCCTGGAGGCTGCGCAATATATGACGTCATCAATATGACTTTATAATGGTCAGTGGAAGCACTTCCTTATTATAAAAGGTTTTCTTTTCAGATATTTTCACTTCAATTTTTGATTAGTATTTGGGCTTGATGAAAGATAGGCTTGATACCCGATTAGCGAACAAAGCATGACTGTATACGTCTCCTCTCCTGGTCTTCTTACTAAAATTCCTTACTGACTCCTTAGGTCAGTACAGCCTGGTAGTCTCTCGAAATTCCTGAGTAGGTGTTGGTAGAAGTATAAATCAACCTTAAGGTGTGGATGTGTGCAGGATGAGGGGTAAAGGGCAGCTTGCAGCTGTGCAACTTCATAATACAATTATTTCTGTGTGGCACAACATTCATGAAGAACACATACTGCATCTTGAGGAATCCCTGCCAAGATCAATTCATCCTGATCTGAAGACCAAAGAAGGCACAACATCCTACTATGTAACCAATAAACTGGCAACTCAATGTATATAATTTCATAGATATTTTAATCTACAATATGAATTGTGAGCAAACTTTTATTTATTTTAAAAGGACAAAGTACACAACATCTAAAATCAACAGCCAACAAAAAGGTTATGAATCTAGATAACCACCCCACCACCACCAGGCATGGCAAGCAGCAACACCAGGCTATACCTCACTGTTCTACTTTTTAATTGTTGTTTTATTAAAGTTTCACTGATAAACACACTTCCAAAAATAAATAAAACTATACACTATCAAGAAAAAGTATGTGAACCATTTTCAAACAATAACATTTATATATAATTTGTCTTAAAATATAGTCTGATCTTTATTTAAGTTATAATAATAAACAAACACAATCTGTTTTAATTAATGACACAGAAATTATTGCATTTTTGGACATACTGAATACAGCATTCAAACATTCCCAGTTTTGCTTGGAAAAAGTATGTGAAGCCCTGGGTTGATGACTTCAACAAAAGCTAACTGGATTCAAGAGTTAGTAAACCTGGAATCCAACCAATGAAGCGAGACTGGAGGCGTGGCTTAGTGATGCTGTAACCTATATAAAAGACTCAAACATTCTGAGTTTACTATTCACAAGAAGCATTTGCTGATGCAAAGCATAGCTCGCAAAAAAGGAGATCTCAGAAGATCTTTGATCAAGAATTGTTTATTTACATAAAGCTGGAAAGGGTTACAAAGTAAGGATTAAGGTATTAATTAAATCACAGTTAGACAAACTGTGTATAAATGGAGACAAATTAGTCTCTCAAGAACTGGAAGCCCAGCCAAGATGGTTTGAAAGGCACAACACAGAATACTCAATGAGGTAAAAGAGAACCCTAAAATAACAGCCAAAGGCTAGAAGGGATTATTAGAACAGCTTACGGTAACCTCAACGGTCATGAGTCTTCCATACGTAAATCATTAAATAGGCATGGTGTTATGAGATACTCACTTTAAGAATTTATTTCTCTTAGAATAGATTTTTCCCAGCAAAAAGTATGCCCAGGTTTCTTTAATTCTGGAACATTTCTGTACAGTTACTTTGCATTATAATGTTCACTATAATGTGCCGCAACTTTGTGAAGCATGTGGCTGCTGCCATGTAATAATTCTTGTTACTGGCACACTGCTCCTGGTTGCCAAGGAATGTGATTTCAGGTGGTGCCGTATCAGCATGACAATTCATTTGTATCTGTAGCGAATTTCTCTCTTTCGAATTACTGGTTTCTAAACTTTCAGTTTTCCCTCTGACTTTGCTTTCTGATTAGCCATTAGACTTTGACACAATAGATTTTGTCTTCTTGCTTTGAGTTGTTTCTGGTTTTGATTACATTACATTTCCTGGCCCTCTTCCAGTCATTGGGCAGAATACCTGGTACCACACCAAGGAGGAAGCTGCTGCTCTCCAAACAAAACATCACTGAAGTTTCCCGAAGTCCACCTTGACATTTCACAACACTAACGGAAAAATGTTTTGCGGACCGATGAAACTAAGGTTCCGATTTTCGTAAGGAATATGCAGCAGAGCATGTGATGTGAAAAAGTGACAGGAGCATCATGGACTACTTTGCAGCATTGGGGCCTAGACAACTTGCCATTATTGTGGGAAAAATAAATGAGTTTCAATAAATGAATAAATAAAATTTATCAAGGTATCCTACAGGATAATGTCAGAGTGGCAGCCTGCCATCTGAAGATCAGTAGACTTTGGGTGATGCTGCAGGATAATAACCCTAAATATTGTATTAAAAAAAACTGCCTCTTTGGAGTGATCCAGTTAGAACCCAGACCTTAACCCAATAGATCCTGTGGACTGACCTCAAGAGACCCGTTCACACTAAACATCCTAAGAATATGGCTGAGCTGAAGTAGTTCTGTAAGGAAGAATGGTCAAGAATTCCTCCTGAACATTGTGCAGGTCCGATCCACAGCTACTGGAAGCTTTGTTAGAGGTTAACACTGTTAAAGGAGGTTTGCTTTCTTTCTCCACAGCACACTGTGAATGTTTGATGGGTGTGTTCAATAAGAACAGAAAAGAATATAAATCCTTGTGTATTGTTGACAAACATATTGTGGTTGTGATTTAGATGAAGATCAAATCAGATTTTAATGCCAGTCAATGCTGAAAAGCAGCTACTGTAACTCCAAAGAGATGCATATTTTATCTTGTCAATGTGCACTATCCATTACTTATTGTTGGGACTACATCACAAAAGCGCTATATACATGCAAAGAATTACATATACATATACTATATTTTTAAAAGGTTTTGAACAAATCCTCTAAGTGAGAATTAAATTTTTTCAAATTTCAAATAGTGTAGAACATCAGTTACCCACTGACTTAAAAGTGGTGGGGTGGGATTCTTCCAGTTGAACAAGATAAATCTACTGTATGTGCTAGCAGTGAGGTAATGGAAATTACAGTTTAGTAAATGCTGCTGGTAATGGGTTAAGAGGCATTGTGACACCAAGGCTGTCTGAGAGGCATGCACAGATTTTCATCCAGAATCATGTTAATTTGGTGCATACCCATAACATATGGGTAAGTGAGGCGGGAGCTCGATTGTAACGTTCACAAGTTGAATCTTGCCCTGAATACATTTTGGACAATTTTAAATGAGATAAATGTGCTCGATAAAAGATTTTAAGTTGAATGATTGAATGCTTTGTGCATATCAAGGTAGAGTGTATTCTGTGCACGGCTGCCTTTAACTCCTTTTCTGAAATATTAAGTGAAAGGTCTTTTCCCCTCTGTACCCTGGGATCTTTGAAAGGAAGGGACTTTAAAATGTTTTTATATATTGTAGAGATACTATCTGAGTTTTCAAGACTGATTAATTTTTCTTCTGGAATAGAAGTGGGTGGGGAGGTGAGGAAAAACATTTTCAGCTGGCATGAAATTTTGTGGGTCAGATATATACAGCACCATATCATCTGCATATAGTGATATTTAATGTTCAAGTCCTTCTCTGATAATTCCTTTTATCTGCAATGAATTTTGTAAGTAAAAAGCCATTGGCTTAATGGTGATTACAAAGATCAATGGTGATAGGAGGCATTCTTGTTAAGTACCACATTCTAGTTTGAAATAGTCTGAATTAATGCTGTTAATACAAACTGAGGGTTCTGGACTAGTATAGAATAGTTTGATCCATGCCCACATATTTGGGCTGAAACTAAATTTGTGCAATGTTGTGAATAGGTAGTCCCATTCAACCATTTCAAATGGTTTTTCTGCGTCCAAAGATAATAAGACAATGGTTGAATATATTACATTAAACAAGCGTCAAAGATTAGAAGCTAAGTGTCTGCCTTTAATAAATCTGATTTGGTCTTGTGATATTACAGAAGTAAGCACTTTCTCAGTCCTTCTGGCTAGAACTTTGGAGAGTATCTTAACATCATTATTCAGGAGTGAGATTGGTCTGTATGATGCACATTGTAGTAAGTCTTTATTTTTCTTAGGAAAGATGGTATTTGATGCTTGGCGAAAAGTTTGAGGTAGAATTTACGTTGCTAATAACAGTGGCCCTAACTTATTTGAAAATGTTTTATAAAATTCCAATGGATAGCCATCAGAGCCTGCTGCTTTCCCACTTTGAAGTGAGTTTATAGTGTCTAGTAATTCTGGGAATGTCAGGGGTTTACCCAGTTCCTCTGCACTAAGAGTATCTATCTATAATAATAAAAGGCAAAGCCCTCACTGACTGACTGACTCACTCACTCACTCACTGACTGACTCACTCATCACTAATTCTCCAACTTCCCGTGTAGGTGGAAGGCTGAAATTTGGCAGGCTCATTCCTTACAGCTTACTTACAAAAGTTAGGCAGGTTTCATTTCGAAATTCAAAGCGTAATGGTCATAACTGGAACATATTTTTTGTCCATACACTGTAATGGAGGAGGCGGAGTCACGTATCGCGTCATCACGCCTCCTACGTAATCACGTGAACTAAAAACAAGGAAGACATTTACAGCACGAGTCACACGCGGGAACGAAGGTAAATGACGTTAATTTTTGACTGTCTTTTAATACTGTGTAAGCATACATATTAACACATGTGCAATTAAACGTGTGCATTTACGGGGTGATTTCTCAGGCTTAAAAGCTCACCTTTTATCAAACGCGGGAACAAAGGTAACTGACGTTGTTCACTGTCTTTTAATACTGTGTAACCATACATATTAACACATGTCCAATTAAACGTGTGCATTTACGGGGTGATTTCTCAGGCTTAAAAGCTCGCCTTTTACTAAAAAGGTAAATGCAAAACTATTTTCAATCAGTTTATTGAAACGCTCCCGTTAAGGATTGCAATAACATATTCGCGAGATAAAAGAACAAAGTAGGGGGAAATGGAGGAACAGCCGCAAACAGCGAAGAGCAAAAAATTAATTAAACAATTGAGAACGGAGCGAGTTAAGCATACAAGCATGTTCATAAGGGAAACAAAGCACGGTGTAAAACGTAAGTTTAAATTAAGTTTATAGAAACGCTCCCGCTGCGGATTGCAATAACATATTCGCAAGATAAAAGTTTAATGAGAAGACACGAGGTATAAACGAACCACACGCCGTGGCGCAACGTTAGGGGCAACAGTTTCAACCATTCTATGATCTGCTTCTCGCAACTGAAAGACGGCACATGGCGGATGTTAGCCGACTTGCTGACCGCAACGTTAGGGGCTTCAACTATGGCGCTGACGCCACATCTCAGTGCCAACACTTTGCAGACTGTACTTAAAAGACACGCCCTCCTCACTGGACAGTTAAAAACACCAATCAAACTAACAATGACATCAAGTATTACCCAATCAAAAGTAGGAAAGGAGGCATCTTCATAAAATGCGTGTGGGATGATTTGCATGAGACGCTGCTTTAAAAAAAAAATGATAAAAAAAATACGGGATAAATCCCGTCCAGTATTGATTCAAAACGGGACGCGCAATTTCATTCTCAAACGCGGCACGATTCCGTATTTTAAAGGACGGGTGGCAACCCTACAGTGCCAGGTAACCACCCATACAATCAGATTGTGATTCAGACTAGGAATGCAATGAATGTAATTACCCCGATCTACATACAAGGCGAAAGTCTTGCAACATTCAAAGATGATGGTTTGGGATAAGTACACCATACAACATAAAAGAGCTTATGAAGCCTTGAACCGAAAAAAGCAAGATCTCAGAGATCGTAAAAAAAAAAATAGGAGGTAATGTCGTTTTACTCGCTGTAGATTTTAGTCAAACATTACCAGTTATTCCACGAGGGAGACCAGCAGATGAACTCAACGCGTGTTTAAAATCCATGCTTCTCCCACGCTCAGTTATATGTCGCGTGTTCTCGGGTAGGTGCACCAAAAAATGTATACATTTAAGCATGTAATGGGCAAACAAAAAATGAGGTATACCCGAAGGCACTGCAGTAGTACTTAATGTAACTTTACTTCTTAAATGTTAATGTTTTACTGTTTAATAATTTATACGCTTCTTATATGTTGTTCAAATTCTTTTATCAAAATACCACTGACAGCGCAATGCACGATAACATGGAGTGAATACACCATACGCATCCGCCCATGGCTGCCCTGCTGTGCGCAGATAGGAGTTGATTCTACAATAAAATAAACATAAAGATAAAAAGAGTAAAACAATCATCACCCATAAAGCGTGTGTGTGTATATATGTGTATATATATATGTTGATATGTGGATGTGTATATGTATATATATATATATATATATATATATATATATATATGTAGATATGTATATATATATGTGTATATGTATATGTATATATATGTTTATATGTGTGTATTTTATATATATAAAACACAGCAACACTCATAACAATGACAACACAATTACATTGACAATCATGTTACGTTATTTTTAAAATGTTTCCTTTTTTTTTCATAACCTCTTTAACACACTACTTCTCCGCTGCGAAGCGCGGGTATTTTGCTAGTCTATGATATCTGTAATGCATCAAAAAACTCATTAGATTGTGTCTTATCTTCTTTAAACTCAGTAGAATATAAGGACTTTGTACTCACTAAATTTGTGAGTTATATTGTTATGGTCAATGATTTTATCTCTATCTGTGTTGGTAATTACAGTTATTGCATTGTGGACTTCCTCCTTGTGGATTTCTTGAGCTAAGATCTTATTCGCCTTCTCTCCATGTTCATAATAATTATGTCACAATTTAAAGATGAACTGTTCCATTTCTTTAGCTGTCAAGAGGTTCTGATTCTGATTGCAAAACCTGTCTTTTCCTGTAAAGTGCCTCATTTGGAGACCTGGCATATTTTAGATCTATTTGGAGACCTGGGGGGTATTTTTCGTACGTGGATTAGTCGTTTAGCTGGATATAATTGTTGACGAATTGGCCTGATCCCGGATCTGTCGGTTTTTTGAAACTCTTGCTGGAAGTGTTGTCATAGCAACACATCCTAATCCGCAAACCTGCTCGGAGCAGGTTTGTTCTACGTAAACAAGGATTAGTTGACACACGTGATCAGTGACGGTGCGTGGAAGTCATCCAGTCATGGCTTTGCCGTTCATGAATGAGCGACCAATTGATATTGGTGCGCAAATTATATGAAGAGAATTTCATATAGAGAGGGTTTTGCGCGATCGGCAAGATCCTTTATTGCTCCCGGAGGAAATTCTTTTCGAAAGATACCGCTTTAGCCGAGGGGGAATATTGTACCTCAAAGATTTATTAGCACCTTATATTCGAAGTCAAACTAGGCAAAGCCGGGCTCTCACAACCACACAGACAGTAGGCATTGCTTTGAGGTTTTTTACAAGCGGCACTTTTTTATATACTGTAGGCGATGCGGAAAATCTAACTAAAAGTGCAGTTTGCCAGGCAATTAGTAAAGTCTGTTTGGCTCTGAAATATTTCCTTCGGGTTTTCATAGTTTTTCCTGGACACCTGCATGTGCAGACAACAAAAGAGGCGTTTCATGCCATTGCAGGTAGGCAACACAGGCAAAAACACCCACAGTTCCATGAAGAATCTCAATCAGCCTAACATTCTCATTACCACAGGGTTTCCAAATGTGATTGGGGCACATGGGACTGATCAGAGTGGAGTTTGATCAAACATTATTTGGAAAATGTACCTCTCCTCCTGATGAATAATCAGACAGTGTCTTCATCAAATATTTGACCTTCGTCAATATCTCGTTGGTCAGACACAAGTTCTAGGGATATGACATTCCCTGCAACTAACCCAACAAAAAAGAGGGCTATATGGAACATACCTATTGCACACATGGAGGACAAATATATGCAATGACCATCCTTTACCTGAAATGAAGTGACCACTGCATCCTGCCACTGGTTCTGAGGAGGAGCTTCCCCCTGGAATGCCCTCAGAAACAGGGCGATGGGCATTTTGCTGGAGAGCCAACTCTTCTGCAGGGGTTAAGTCTGGACCGCGTGGACCTCCACCTGTTTTTTGCTTGTCTGCCTTCTTATTAGCTTTCAAATTAATGTTTTTAATATTATATATGATTATTTATGTCAACAATTGTTTAAATAGTTATATACCAATATTTACCAGTTTGAAGTATATTCTTGTACTTCACTTTAACCTGTTCCCATGTTCTCCTTGTGCTCATGTTTGATCTGGAATTATGACATATTAAATAATAATTAATCTGACACATAGGAAATGAAACGCTGCATTCACTAAGTACAATGTACACTACTTAGCGTTTAATTTGTCGGCCACTTTTTGCCAGCCATCTTTTCTGGTCTGGGCTGCTTTTGCAGTGTTACCCCTTGTGCATATTAAATCTTGAAATTCTTCATGTCCTTCGAATAAAAGGTCTTGCGCCGCGTATGTGAAAAAAAAATGCGCCCGTTCATTCGTCATTTTGTTATAGCCTATCAAAGACTTGCTGATCATGTTTCCTAGACTCAATATATATGGGCTTTTCAGTTAGCGCGGGTGCGCGAATTCATCTCGTATGATTAGATCCAGCTAGACTAATCTAATACACGGCTGCATTTGAAAAACCGACTTATCTGGATGAGTTTCACTGGCATTAACTCATCCAAGATGAGGCACCTGATCTCGGATGATTTAAGCAATGTATGAAAAATACCCCCCTGGAATATTCTACATCTATTTTAGGATTTTTGCTGATTAGCTCAGATGCCTCCTTGGTTTCCAATTTATTTTTGTGGCAAAGATATGAAATAATCTGACCTCTTAAAAATGATTTCAGAGTTTCCCAGAGTATTCCTGCAGAGACCTTTGAAGATGCATTTGTCTCTAGAAAAGAATCAATTCTGTACCGTTCTCATGAGCTAGTGATGGGGGGGTTAAGATGCCAGCTACGAGATGAGTGTGTAGGGCATAGTAATTTAAGACCCATAATCTGAGGGGTGTGGCTGGACATAACAATAGCATTGTACTTACAAGACAACTTTCACGTGTACTTACACGTTAGGTGCATAGATATTTATCAAAATCACTTTAGTATTAAATAAATTGCCCATCACCATGACATATCAGATACTATGTCTAATACTACAAATGGAATTGTTCTATGTATTAAGATTCCCATTCCCCGAGTTTTCTTTGTATAGCTGGAGTGAAAAATTTGGCCAATCCAATCTCTTTGCAACTGAAACTGGTCCTTACTTATTAAGTGAGTCTGCTATAAAAATACTATTTTGGCATTTAGATGAGAGAATACTTTTCTCTCTTTAATTCATGATTGAGACCTTTGACATTCTAGCTCACAAAGGTCACTATTTGGTCACAGAGACATTGCTTCTGAACTTTTATTGACATTTTGTAGTCTTAAATTAAGATAGTACATTGTTACATATGATAGCTTTTACCTAGATTTCATATTATTGGCAGGTGTTATGGCTATGGAGCCTATTGTTATGTTGGCATTTACAATCACTGTTGTAAGAAAGATTAAATAAGAAATTGCATTTCTCTCTTTCTCTCTTTTTTACTGTTTTTGATGGTGAATCTGGTTCATTGTGTATTTGTATGGACATTTTACATTGCATTGGAAAATTTTAATTCACAGTGTGTATACATGTGTGTTTATGTGTGTTTGATACATGAACGTAGCAATTCCATGAATAAACCCATAATATGTTAGATTGAGGTTTATTATATTTTTATATAGCTCTTAACTGAACTTGGTAATAAAAGAAATGTGCTTTGGAGGTCATAAATGGTGGCACTGGGTTTCTTCTCAACCCAGTGTTAAGTCTTTAAGGACAGGTACAGTCTAGGTATACAAAAGATGGGGTGCCATATTTCCGCATGGCCTGTCTTGGAGACTGAAATCTGTTTAAACTTGAGCAGAGGGGACTGTATGGGGATGCAACACAGGTCTTCAAAATTCTCAAAGGCATCAATAATGTAGATCCAACTAAACAGTGAATCATATACTCAAGGTTTACAGGGGAAATTAAGGGGAATTTTTCCAGTCCGAATCCCATAAATTCCAGAAGTGATTCCACTCCGTTGGGCCCTTGAGCAAGGCCCTTAACCTGCAATTGCTCCATCCTGAGTATGATGTTAACCTGCAGCCGGCCCTGCAAGCAGGTCCTCCAACCTGCAGGGAAAAATCTGGAGTTGGTGCCAGGATTGGCACTCCGGACACTGTAAAAAACCTCACACTGTTCCATTCCATTCAAACTAGTGTGGTGCTGAGGTGTCATTCACTGCAAGCTGTACTCTGGTCTTGATTTGGGATCCTGAGGTGGTTTGTCATGTGGTGGGTGCACTAACGTGCTGTATCAGTGCATGCTCCCAACCTCCTCCTCCGCCTCCTCTTCATGCAAAGGACTGTAGGAATCTGGAACAAAATTACCAAGTTATGTAGGAGCAGAAGCCTTGACAACCTTTAAAAAGTCCCTGAATGAGCTATTGGGACAACCTAGCAAATCGAATAAGCTTGATAGACGGAATGTTCTCATGTTATCTGTCAAACTACTTATGTCCTCTAAGGAGTTCAAAAATTCTATAGAACGGTGGATGGTCATCTAATATTCGATCGATTTATATTCTTAGGAAACAGACTGAACTCTTTGGAATGACTGATACCAGATGTATATTTCAAGAAATCAGTAAACCCACACCCAAAGGTTGCATATGCTTACTTTCTTTAATTACAATAAGCCCAATAATATTTCAAAATTCATACTGATGTGCATGTGTGGATGTGGCCATCTGAGCAAGATAGGTGTTTATATGGCAAACTTCAGAAATTAGATTTGTTGATTCTTCCTTTACTTTTCCTATTATAAAGTGTTTCTTTGTGTATTTATGTGTCTATATTTCAAAACCCAAACCCTAGTTGTCTCTGTAGAGTTTGTATATTCTCCCACTCTGGGATTTCCAAGACCTTAATTTTCCTTCCACGTCCTGAAAACTGTGCCTGGCTGTCTAATTGGTATTTCCGAGTCAGTCACTGTGACAATGTGAGTGTGTTTGTGAATGGACCCTATGACGGACTGACAATCCAGAACTGATTCCTGCCTTGCACCCATTGTGGCTGGGATAAACTCCATCCTGGAGTAAGCAAAAGATTATGCCATAATTCAGTTTTCTTTCTTAGTATTCAGTTTATAGTGTGCTTCAAAAGTTTTACTGATTTATGCACTAGAACAAGTTTGGAAACACCAGTACTCTTCCTAGAGTTGGCCATCTGACCAAACTGAATTACCAGTAAAGAAAGGGTGTTGTTCAGGGAGGTGACCAAGAACCCAGTGGTCACTTAAACAGAGCTTCTAAAGTCCTCTCCTGAGATGTGAGAATCTGTCCAAAGGACAACCATCAATCACATGTTTATTGTAGAGTGACTAAGTCCCACTTGGAGTTTGCCAGACAACATTTAAAGGACTTACTGAGCATAAGGAAGAAGATTCTCTGGTCTGAAGAATCAAACACTGAACACTTTGGGCAAAACTCACCTGTGTAATACCTTATCTACAGTGAAAAATGGTGGTGGAAGCATCAAGCCATGGGGATATTTCTCATGAGAAGGGAGAAGGAAACTGATCAGAATTGAGGAAAGGATGAATGCAGTCAAATACAGAGAAGTCATTGAAGAAAGCTGGGACCAAAGCATATAGCCAAGACAAATCTGAAGTGGCTTTGGGACAAGTCTCTTACTATCCTTGAATTTCCCAGACCAGGGGTGGGGAAAGTTGGTCCTGGAGGGCTGCAGTGGTTGCGGGCTTTTATTCTAACCCATTTGCTTAATTAGGAAACCATCCTTGCCAAAAATTTAATTTCATGGCTTGTTAGTGCTTTAACTCTGCCATTTCAGATCATTCACACATCCTATATTTTTTTTCCTTTCTAAATCTAAAATGGATGAGTAATTCTCAGTACTTCACTTTTGTCTCTTCATTTTCCTTCCAAGTATGATAGTGCATGATAAATATGCATCACACACAGGTGTAAATGGAAACAAGTTAGATGGAGAACTGCTTGTCATTTGCACCTTATTGCTAATAAGAAGCCATTAAAAATTGAGAATACAGTTATTTAAGCAATAAGGATTCAAAATCTTAATGAGTGTCAAGTAAAATGAAGCAGAACTGTTCCTTGAGCAATAAGTGCTTCATATTAAGCAATTGGGTTGGAACAAAAACCTGCAGGAACTGCGGCCCTCTGGACTGAGTTTGCCACCCCTGGACCAGACAAAGCCCAGGCATAAACCCTACAGAATATCTCTGGAGGGACCTGAAGACTTAAGACGATTTAAAGACACTTACTATCCAAACTAACAAAGCTTAGAAAGGGAAAAACTGACTAAACCCAACTCTGTAAAGGTTGTAGAGATTTACCCAAGAAGAACTGAAGCTGCAATTGCCTTACTGAATTAAGAGTCTAAATACTTATATGAATACAACATTTCAGTTTTTGATTTTTAATAAATTCACAAAACTTTCTGAAAACAAGTTCCCATTTTGTTATGGTTATTTAGTGTAAATTGATGGGCAAAAATGTCAAACTTATCTATTTAAAATTAAATCAATACTACAATAAAGTGCATACTTTATAGAATACTTGTCAAGTTCACTGTGTTAGCACTTGACTGTGGGCTATGGACTTCCATAAGTTAATCATTCACTATGCATCTGTAAACACTGACTAACCAAGTTTTATAACATCCACATTAAAAAAAAGGTCAAGGAGCCATGGTATAATGGTGGGGGAGATCTGGATGACTTTGAATTTGAATTGTATTTCAAAGTACAAAATACTGAAAGCCACAACAGCCTGAGCGACCTGGAAATGCTGAGGCTTCTGACACAACAGTCAGAGATTTGGAGCAAACACCCACCACATAACAAACCACTTGGATTAGGATCCGAGTGCAGCAGGTGACACCTCAGCACCACACTGGAACAGTGTGAGAGTTTTTTATGGTGTCTGGAGTGCTAATCCTGCCACCAACTCCCAAATTTTCTCTGTAAGTTGGAGGACCTGCTTGCAGGACTGGATGTAGATAAATGTTATGCACAGGATGAAGCAAATGCAGGTTAAGGGCCTTGCTTAAGGGCCCAACAGAGTGGAATCACTTCTGGAATTTATGGGATTTGGACTGAAAACCTTCCCCTTAATTTCCCCTGTAAACCTTGAGTATATGATTCACTGTTTGGTTGGATCTACATTATTGATGCCTTTGAGAATTTTGAAGACCTGTGTTGCATCCCCATGCAGTCCTCTCTGCTCAAGTTTAAACAGATTTCAGTCTCCAAGACAGGCCATGCGGAAATATGGCACCCCATCTTTTGTATGCCTAGACTGTACCTGTCCTTAAAGACTTAACACTGGGCTGAGAAGAAACCCAATGCCACCATTTATGACCTCCAAAGCACATTTCTTTTATTACCAAGTTCAGTTAAAAGCTATATAAAAATATAATAAACCTCAATCTAACATATTATGGGTTTATTCATGGAATTGCTACGCTCATGTATCAAACACACATATACACACATGTATACACACTGTGAATTAAAATAATCCAATGCAATGTAAAATGTCACTTCGAGTGTTTCCAGGATTCAAACCAACAGGCAATAGAAAAATGGGGAGATTTAGTTAAAAATTCAGCATTTTTAGCCCAAAAGATCAAGGTGAGCAATATTTGGAATAGTTACACTTATATTTACTATACTAATAATATGTTTGGTGCCACTGACTGTTCTACAATTTATTTTATCCCTGACAGGTATAAGCAGTCACACATGGTAACAGCCCGAGTTAGTCTGACAGTTTTGCACCCTGAGTTGGGTTGTCTGATTACCAGAGGTCAACTTCAGGAGTATTCCATCATCCTGCTGTATGGGGAGAACTTTGATGGCACAGGTAAGGATGACTATAACAGAAAATGTAGAGTAAAACAGTAACTAACAGGGCTGGAGAAATTAGAGCAAAAGTCATCAAGTCAGTCCACATGCATGTGAAAAATCAAGACAGCCGTTCGGGTCAAGCTGGAGAGTTTGAATAGCCTGGTCATTAACTCTGTGTTGTTATGCTCTACTCCAGGCATTGACTTTATTATTGGTTATTTGGCAGATGTCAGTGTCGAAGATGACTTATAAAATATACATAAATGTTTAAGTATTTTTGGTAGGTAATAATTTTGGGATAGTGAGGTGATTTACTCAGGGTCAAACAGTGAACTGTAGGTGAATATGGAACCAGCAACTTTATTGTCACGATTACAGAAGACAGTGAAATTCTTACTTACATGTACTAATCAGCATGCAACATGTCTGTGGTCTCTGGCACCATGATAAAATTATGAAGTGCTCTGAGGTTATTGTGATCTCTGACAAATGACAGGAGATGATAAAAAGTACAAGAAGTAGTCAGGTAGAGCAAGCGTCAGATCTGTGAGATCAAAATAAACCAGGGCTACCAAGAAAAGGACAAGGAGTCACTCAAGAGTCAAAGCAAAGTCGAAACCAAAAACAAAATATTGCCACTAGATACTCCTTAGGGAAGAAGCAAACTATCTTCGAGGTTATTTTATGGATTTAGGGATAATGTATAGTGTGAATGCCACTATGTTTATGCATTGACTTCCATGATGTCATTAGAATTATCATTTTTTTCTGTGTTCTATAAATTTTTCGGAATGCTTTCTTTAGTTTTAGAGGTCAAAGAATACAGTTGTTTATTTTGGATTTAAAGTGCTTTTCATCCTGATGAAAACAAATTACTTTTGCCGTTTTGTTTTTTGTTATGGGTGCTCCTATTTTGTGTTCTTTATTGTCTTCTTTGATAGGCAGTACAGTAATCCCTCCTCCATCGCGGGGGTTGCGTTCCAGAGCCACCCGCGAAATAGGAAAATCCGCGAAGTAGAAACCATATGTTTATATGGTTATTTTTATATTGTCATGCTTGGGTCACAGATTTGCGCAGAAACACAGGAGGTTGTAGAGAGACAGGAACGTTATTCAAACACTGCAAACAAACATTTGTCTCTTTTTCAAAAGTTTAAACTGTGCTCCATGACAAGACAGAGATGACAGTTCTGTCTCACAATTAAAAGAATGCAAAGATATCTTCCTTTTCAAAGGAGTGCAAAGCAAGCAGTCAAAAAAAAAATCAATAGGGCTTTTTGGCTTTTAAGTATGCGAAGCACCGCCGGTACAAAGCTGTTGAAGGCGGCAGCTCACACCCCCTCTGTCAGGAGCAGAGAGAGAGTTAGAGAGAGAGAGACAGATAAAAAAAATCAATATGTGCCCTTTGAGCTTTTAAGTATGCGAAGCTCCGTGCAGCATGTCCTTCAGGAAGCAGCTGCACACAGCCCCCCTGCTCACACACCCCTACGTCAGCGCAAGAGAGAGAGAGAGAGAGAGAAAGTAAGCTGGATAGCTTCTCAGCCATCTGCCAATAGCGTCCCTTGTATGAAATCAACTGGGCAAACCAACTGAGGAAGCATGTACCAGAAATGAAAAGACGTATTGTCCGCAGAAACCCGCGAAGCAGCGAAAAATCCGCGATATATATTTAAATATGCTTACATATAAAATCCGCGATGGAGTGAAGCCGCGAAAGGCGAAGCGCGATATAGCGAGGGATCACTGTAGTTATATTGAATCAAAAAAAATGATGAGACAGGATTTTAGTGAGTAGATCTGGAGGAGAGACTTTGTTAAAACAAACATTCAAAGATTGTAACCCAATAATCAACTGTACTTTACCAAACCCCAAAATGAAATCCAAAAATCTTAAAATCACTCAGAAATGCTCATTAGTCTTTCAGGTTTATAAGTCAAACTCGGATACAGTAATCCCTCGCTATATCGCGCTTCGCCTTTCGCGGCTTCACTCCATCGCGGATTTTATATGTAAGCATATTTAAATATATATCGCGGATTTTTCGCTGCTTCGCGGGTTTCTGCGGACAATGGGTCTTTTAATTTCTGGTACATGCTTCCTCAGTTGGTTTGCCCAGTTGATTTCATACAAGGGACGCTATTGGCAGATGGCTGAGAAGCTACCCAGCTTACTTTTCTCTTTCTCTTGCGCTGACTTTCTCTGATCCTGACATAGGGGGATTGAGCAGGGGGGCTGTTCGCACACCTAGACGATACGGACGCTCGTCTAAAAATGCTGAAAGATTATCTTCACGTTGCTATCTTTTGTGCAGCTGCTTCCTGAAACGACATGCTGCACTGGTGCTTCGCATACTTAAAAGCTCGAAGGGCACGTATTGATTTTTGCTTGCTTGTTTTTCTCTGGCTCTCTCTCTCTTTCTGTGCTCTTGACGGAGGGGGTGTGAGCTGCCGCCTTCAACAGCTTTGTGCCGCGGTGCTTCGCATACTTAAAAGCCAAACAGCCCTATTGATTTTCCTCTGCCTTTATGACAGTCTCTGCTCCTGACTCCTTTGAAGAGGAAGATATGTTTGCATTCTTTTAATTGTGAGACAGAACTGTCATCTCTGTCTTGTCATGGAGCACAGTTTAAACTTTTGAAAAAGAGACAAATGTTTGTTTGCAGTGTTTGAATAACGTTCCTGTCTCTCTACAACCTCCTGTGTTTCTGCGCAAATCTGTGACCCAAGCATGACAATATAAAAATAACCATATAAACATATGGTTTCTACTTCGCGGATTTTCTTATTTCGCGGGTGGCTCTGGAACGCAACCCCCGCGATGGAGGAGGGATTACTGTACTATGAAAGTAAAACAGCCGACCTTTACACTGTTGCACCTATGACTTCAAAAACTGTGTGGCTCCCAACAATGCTATGCTTACCAGATCAAAATGGCGGCACCCATAATAAACAACATGGTGTTGCAAGAAGATGCAAAAAAGTAACAACTTGATGTGTGTCCTCATACAGTGCATCCGGAAAGTATTCACAGCGCATCACTTTTTCCACATTTTGTTATGTTACAGCCTTATTCCAAAATGGATTAAATTCATTTTTTTCCTCAGAATTCTACACACAACACCCCATAATGACAATGTGAAAAAAAGTTTACTTGAGATTTTTGCAAATTTATTAAAAATAAAAAAATTGAGAAAGCACATGTACATAAGTATTCACAGCCTTTGCCATGAAGCTCAAAATTGAGCTCAGGTGCATCCTGTTTCCCCTGATCATCCTTGAGATGTTTCTGCAGCTTAATTGGAGTCCACCTGTGGTAAATTCAGTTGATTGGACATGATTTGGAATGGCACACACCTGTCTATATAAGGTCCCACAGTTGACAGTTCATGTCAGAGCACAAACCAAGCATGAAGTCAAAGGAATTGTCTGTAGACCTCCGAGACAGGATTGTCTCGAGGCACAAATCTGGGGAAGGTCACAGAAAAATTTGTGCTGCTTTGAAGGTCCCAATGAGCACAGTGGCCTCCATCATCCGTAAGTGGAAGAAGTTCGAAACCACCAGGACTCTTCCAAGAGCTGGCCGGCCATCTAAACTGAGCGATCGGGGGAGAAGGGCCTTAGTCAGGGAGGTGACCAAGAACCCAATGGTCACTCTGTCAGAGCTCCTCTGTGGAGAGAGGAGAACCTTCCAGAAGGACAACCATCTCTGCAGCAATCCACCAATCAGGCCTGTATGGTAGAGTGGCCAGATGGACGCCAATCCTTAGTAAAAGGCACATGGCAGCGTGCCTGGAGTTTGCCAAAAGGCACCTGAAGGACTCTCAGACCATGAGAAAGAAAATTCTCTGGTCTGATAAGACAAAGATTGAACTCTTTGGTGTGAATGTCAGGTGTCACGTTTGGAGGAAACCAGGCAACGCTCATCACCAGACCAATACCATCCCTACAGTGAAGCATGGTGGTGGGCAGCATCATGCTGTGGGAATGTTTTTCAGAGGCAGGGACTGGGAGACTAGTAAGGATAAAGGGAAAGATGGCTGCAGCAATGTACAGAGACATCCTGGATGAAAACCTGCTCCAGAGCACTCTTGACCTCAGACTGGGGCGACGGCTCATCTTTCAGCAGGACAACGACCCTAAGCACACAGCCAAGATATCAAAGGAGTGGCTTCAGGACAACTCTGTGAACGTCCTTGAGTGGCCCAGCCAGAGCCCAGACTTGAATCCGATTGAACATCTCTGGAGAGATCTTAAAATGGCTGTGCACCGACGCTTCCCATCCAACCTGATGGAGCTTGAGAGGTGCTGCAAGGAGGAATGGGCGAAACTGGCCAAGGATAGGTGTGCCAAGCTTGTGGCATCATATTCAAAAAGACCTGAGGCTGTGATTGCTGCCAAAGGTGCATCGACAAAGTATTGAGCAAAGGCTGTGAATACTTATGTACATGTGATTTCTCAGCTTTTTTATTTTTAATAAATTTGCAAAAACCTCAAGTAAACGTTTTTCACGTTGTCATTATGGGGTGTTGTGTGTAGAATTCTGAGGAAAAAAATGAATTGAATCCATTATGGAATAAGGCTGTAACATAACAAAATGTGGAAAAAGTGATGCGCTGTGAATACTTTCCGGATGCACTGTAAGTCATAACTCCAGAATTCCACGTATGAAGTTGTCCAATAGTGCACATGATTAGTGAATATAACCCCCTTACCTTGAAACTTCTGTTTTCCTTTCCTGAAAAATCTCAGAACTTATTTGTATGATAGTAAAATGCTTAACAAGGCAGAGCTACCATCTGGTTTTGTAGTCATAAAGCCAAAAATAAATGTCAGTTGCTCTTGGACTAGATATAAGAACCCCATTTACTAAGTCATCCCATTTCAGAACATACTTAGTGCATTGTCATTACATTTTGAGGGTGCAACTGGTACAGGAGCATCCTATGACAATCTTTTCTTCTATCACTTTGCAAATGCACAACATCTACACTGCCAATCGGAAGGTTGCCGGTTCGAATCCTGTAAATGCCAATAGGGACTCTGCTCTGTTGGGCCCTTGAGCAAGGCCCTTAACCTGCAATTGCTGAGCGCTTTGAGTAGTGAGAAAAGCGCTATATAAATGCAAAGAATTATCTCAGGCAGTGCTGCCAGGGCAGGAATCAGGGGCTAGAGATGCAGTAGTTCCTCTTCTGAATGTGATCCTGCTAAGTAAAACCATTTTTCAGGAGCAGCTATCTGACTCTGGCCAATTTGTCCTGGTTTACAAGTCATTAGACTGCAGTGTCTGCATACTATCAATGACAATGTGCATAATGGTACTCATTGCCTGTGCACAGGAATTCACTCAGGGTGATGTTCCCCCCTCTCACAGCTTCTTGAAATAGCAGCAGTGGGGCCTGAACTTGGGTCACTGAAGTACATAGCAGCCTTTTCTGCTAACAGACAGTTGGGCTGCTCTCTCTGAGGGAGTCTTGCTTGACATGTTACACTCATCTGTCCCCTGAGCAAATCCTAGGTGACCCTGTTCAGGAATTGGCTGTAGTATACACGCAATTCTATGCAGGTATTTTTGCATTTAATAGGGATTCTGCACATATAGAATTTAATATTTATGTTTGTTTTACATTTTGAATTAATAAATTCATAATTTTTACCATCTTGATTTTCATTACTTGCGCCTTGGTACTTGTCACATGACTGTACTGTCATGCCTGTGACATAACGTCATGCTTTGTATAAATATAGCAGTGATTGCACATTTAGGTTATCCCTCAGTGAATGCAAAAACTCTTTTGCTATTAGTGCCAGTTAGCTTCAAAACAAATAAGTCCTAGTGTCAGGTTTTGATAATCTGGGTTTGAACTCTATGCTCTTCCATTCTCAATCTTTGTCTTGCCCCTTTGGTATTGGTTCTCGATTTTGTTTTGCTTCATGGTATTTTTGACTATGATTCCCATCTCTCATGTCATCTCCCAATCCTGCTCATTGCTCATGATGATCCTCGACACCTTGTGTGTCAAAACACTGGCTCAGAGTGATGCTTGCCTTCACGGCTACTATCCCTCCTGCGGCACTAGATCAATCTTCTGGCACTATGCTAAAGGAGAACTCTGTCAGTGCAGTGGCCAAGAATGCTTCTATGTAATCCTGCAGCCTGAGTTCATCTTGCGTTCCTGCTGTCTCATGTTGCTTATCATGCTGCAGTCTCTCTCAATCGTTGTCTTGAATCATTGGTTTTGGTTGCTTGGTTTCATTTTGCTTCATGGTATTTGTGACCCTCGCCTAACACTTTTGACTACTGATTATTGTGTCTCATATCTACTTTTGGTCATTTTGCACACAGTAATCCTCCACACCATGTGTGTCAAAACATTGGCTTGGACCAGCACTTGCCCTCACAGCTGTTATACCTCTGGAGAATGCAGCTGTGGAGAATCAGACTTCTGGCACTGTGCTAAAGGAGAACTCTGTCAGTGCAGTGGTCAAAAATTCTGCTATGTAATCCAGCAGCCTGAGTTCATCTCGCGGTCCTGCTGTCTCATGTTGCTTATCATGCTCCTTTTGGCGTTTTTTACAAAATGCATGAACTGCATGGATTGTTCTTTACAATGTAAGGAATATGGCAAAAGAAGCATCAAATTCAATCAAATTTCTCTTTTGTATCTCATTGCAGACAGTAGCAGGGATTCATCCGTGGATTCTGCCACTCTCCAGCGATGCTTCTGCCAGTTAAGCTCTCTGGGTATGGACCCTGTCATCTTGTTAGGTGGATACTCTACTTTTGCCCATCTATACCCTTTCTTGTGTACTCATAAAATGATACTTTTAGAGTCTGAGCGGGAAGCCCTCACTATTTACCCATCAGAGATCCTGGAGGGTTCTTTATACCAGGGTTCAGCACATCAAGCCTCTGACTACAGGATCATCAAAAACCTTCACATCACACACGTGTTAAATGCTACCGGTGAGTGTCCAGATGCCTTTCCGGCAACTCTTTGCTACCTGAGATTGCGTCTCAATGATGACACTCACCAGGATGTGTTTGAGAGTTTCCCAGTAGCTAACAAATTTATCAGTCAGGCTCTGCAAGTGGATGGAGGCAGAGTCTTGGTACACTGCAGCTTGGGACGGAGTCGCAGTTCAGCCCTTACACTAGCCTTCCTTATGGAGCACCAACGTTGGACTCTGCGACATGCCTATGAATGGCTGAAGGAGAAGCGAGCATGTGCTGCTCCAAATGCTGGTTTTCTAAGGCAGCTTTCAAGCTATGAGGAGCGATTATTTGGAAAGAAGCTGACAGCACTTGATGACCTGTGTGTCTAGACAAGATGGCTTTCATTTTGCATGATCATGCAAAATCAGCTATAACTATAAACACTTTGATGTATGGAGCTGGTGAACACTCTGGTGTAATAAATATGGACAACCCCCTTAAGTATTACTACAGTAAATCACTAAAACACTAAAGACTGGATCAAACAAAAGTAATGGCCATCAAAATGCATGCTATTGTTTGGTGTTCATTTCTTTGGTAAAGTATATTTTCAGCAGTTTACCTTCTGATGTATTCTGCACTTGCATAAAGCATTAGCACACAGATGTAAAAATGTAGTTAAAAATGAACACTTTATTAAAGAAAACATTTATAAATAAATGCTGTCCATATAATTCTTATCTAAAGCTCCTATAATTCCACATGTCACTGTGTGAAATGTGTCCTCACACAGAACACTAGAAGTTGAAAGTCCTAAGTGTGACAATAATAATGTAAAAATAAAACTACTGTGATTTGTTTCCTTAAATTATTAATGTTCTGCCTTTCAGCCCTACATCCAAGAAATGAGGGGGACAATTATGAGAAAAAGATATTTTAGTAGGTAGCAAATCCAACAAAACTGTGCATACTTGCATATGTAATCTCCTCTTATTAAAGTATTGAAAAAGTTATAAAAAAAATGTGCACAGATGGATCCCCCAACTGATCCTCTGAAAAAGTCTAATTGAAGATTATTCTATTTAACAATTTTTTTTTCATATGTTAACTAACCATTTTTATTGTTTTTTTTTGAGAATTATTTTAATTTGTTTAAATACTTGAACATGAAACGTTTTAAAATTTTTTCCCAAATGAATCGAAATATCTTTGGACACTGAAGTACATAGTGTCTAGTACACCGCCCATTTCCTATTATAAACAATAGCTGAAGAATTCAACCCCTGTCAACGCTAAAGAATTAATCATGAGGCCATCTCCCCTCTTCCAAATGCTATACAGAAGCACTACATTCTGTCTGAGAGAGTGTGTGTCAAGAGACAATGAACACGGCCTGCCGGCAGAGAGCATTTTCTAAATATTCCTTCTGTGCTACTACGTTTGGTAAGTGTGACTGTACAGAACATGGGCTCACTGTTTGCTTTTTGCCCCATCATGCCTCTGATTATTTACTTACACTATCTTCTTTAATTCGTAACTGGCCTCAGTAGGTCACAACAACAAAAACAGTTCACTTCCATGAACTCAAGCTGACTGAACCCTTGCAATATAAAGAGCAGAGGAAATACCAACTAATAGATTTTATAAGGTCTACATGCAATGTTGCCTTATGAATATATTTGGCACTAAATATGCTACCCATCTAAGATGGGTTGAAATCTAAGTAACCAACATATACTATCTTGTAGGTGATTCATAAAAGCACTGTTAATGTTTGTGATGCGGCATCCATTGGAATGACAAATACAATGCATATGAGCCTATTATATGCCATTTTTATGAGATTTGTAAAAGCAGTGTTAATGTATGTGATGTGCCATTTGTTGGAATGACAAATACAATGCATATGAGCCTATTATATGCCATTTTCATGAGATTTGTAAAAGCAGTGTTAATGTTTGTGATGTGCCATCTATTAGAATGACAAATGCAATGCATTTTATTACATAACCCCCTCCAGGTCACTTCAAATGAGGGTTGTGGCACCTATGTCATGCCCTAACTTTGTGTATGACTGTCCTTTGTGCTCTTAGTGCATGACTTGCAAGGGACCCAAAGCCCAATTACATGGTGGAGGTAGCCTGCACCTCCAGTTCTTTAGTTGTGTGTGTCTGTCTTTTGACCCTTTTGAACTGCTAAGTAGTACTCAAAATGTCCAAAGTACTGTTCGTTTGTTGGCATGCATCTCTCAGTTGTTCTCGGTCTTGCATTCTGTATCCTGTATTAAACGCTTTTGTTATGCGAATGACACTCACAGCTGTTGACAGCACATACGTGTTGTAAATAGTTTTGAGCAAGTTATAATGTGTTGTCATTCTTCGTTAGCACTTGTGCTGTGCTTGTCACACTTGATGCTGACCTGATAGTGCTGCTGTTCTTCTTGTTGTGCAGTCCACTGTGGCACAATGGCTCTGTATTCAAACTGACCTCTCGCTTAAAGCCATTCCCACTTTTGGCATGATGCAGAGCAGAGGTCGTGGGTCATGTTTTTTTCACGGCCTTACTGTGTATAGTTGACGTGCATCTGAATGGCCTGTGCAATGTGCCTTACTGTCAGCAGATGTCACTGACTTTCTTTTCCTTTGAGTCATGGTGCGCTGCGAGAAGGATTAGAAACCCTATCAAAAGGCTGAGGTAACCCGCATATCCAATCCATGGGTTGTGTTATGCAGATCAAGGTTATAGACCCGTGGTGTCTTTATTTGCCAGCACCAGAAGAGACATCATCAGAAGTCCCGGAACCGGAAGTGATGTCATCTGAGGCACCGAAACCGGCGTCATGAGAGGGGCCAGAACATGGCGGGATGTCCCGAGAAAGGTCTGCAAGGGATTGAGAAAGACAGACAGTGCACCCTGCCGCCCCCCTCGTCGAATATGGAATTACCATTATTCAGGCCATTTAGTTGTCTCCTACTTGCACGTGTGTGACAATATACATATATAAGAAGTCAGCGCCTATCATGGTTCAATTCAACATGTATTTTTTACCCCCGTTTCTGAACTCACTGTGTCAATTACATTTCCAAAGGTTTTGTGCATATAACATATCTACATACTGCATAACTCAATTACTGCTTTTAAAACAAAAAATTACGAAGGCAGCTACTTGATTCTGAACATATAAGTACAATGAAATAAACTGCTTCCATTTAGGTGATATGATTATATGCACATGTCATTTTTAAAGGAAAATGGAGAGCAAGTTTAACATTTTTCTCAATGAAAATGGTAAAAGTTTGCTGTAGACAAAACCACTCATCTTTCTAAATTTCTCATAAGGCTTCTGAGGCTTTATGTTTTAGAATGTCAGCGGACTAACTGAAAGGTGGAGTTCATCTGAAGCCAGGAGTTATTCAGAAGAAAGACTAAAAAGGCACAGGGATACTCTAGACCCAAGTCTTCACTTTTCCAGTAAATTAACTCATTGATTAATCAGTGTGCTTAGTAGTACACAGAATTGCAGATTGTTAAACTTTTAACCAAAAGCATTGGTTACACTTTATTTTAGGTACTGCAAAGATGCAACTATTTCTCACTTACACTTATGTAGCAAGACCTTAACAAACACTTCTTTGGGTCTTCATAACACTTACAAAGCATCAGCAGACTGGTTATTCATCTTTGTGCAGCATGACATATTGACATTATGGTAAAATGACTTGTTAATATGAAGGATTCACAGGCCTTATACTAAACCAGTAACGGCATACTGCACAATAACGTGCAGTGAATACACTTGACTTGACCATACTCTGCGCCCATACACATCCGTCACATTGCTGCCCTGCTGCCGAGAGTTGATTCTACAATAAAATAAAAATAAGAAGAGTAATAAATCCAAAACTCTTTGCTTTTAATATAAAGCTGTAGTGAAGAGTTTCAGCGTACTATATGTGTACCAAATTTCAAGCTACAGGTTATTTGGTTTCTGACCTTGACTTTCCTGGGTTGATCTTTGACCTTGGAGATCAAACCTGACCCAAAAGCAGATAGTAGACGTCACGTAGTACATGTGTACCAAATTTCAGGTCAATAGTTCAAACGGTTTGCGAGCTATCAGTGATTTAAAATCTTGGACAGACAAACGGACAGCCATGGTAGCATATTATATAAGAAGACATGTAACAAATGTGTCTCAGCTAAGCCACCTCAGACCACTCCAAAGTGAAGTTTTGTTAGTAGGCCACTTTGCAGAGATGAATGAACACTTTATTGATGCTTTGTAAGTGTTATGTAGACCCAAATAAGTGTTTGTTGAGGTCTTGTTACATAAAAGTAAATGAATGTAGAGAAAAGCCAAGCAAAATGACACCTTTTATTGGCTAACTGAAAAGATTACAATATGCAAGCTTTCGAGGTAACTCAGGCCCCTTCTTCAGGCAAGATGTAATCAATGGCTTTTCTCTACATTCATAATGGCTAACACGGTACAACACCCTAGTACTATAAAAGTAAATGAGAAATAGTTGCATTTTTGCAGTACGTAAACTAAAGTGTTACCCAAAAGTGTTTTTTTTTTTTTGTTTTTACAATTTTTCCAGGAAAGACATGCACTGAGTTCGGAGAAGTCTTAAAAATACTGTTTCTTTAATGGTTCTTTTTGATTTGAAAAACTTTATAATATGTAGAAAAAACTGAAATCTTTAATGTTCGATAGGCTACCTAGCAAGACACTAACAGGTTAAGAAAACTCAGACTAAGCCTGTGTTACTGAATGAGTCCTTTAAAAATCAAGACTTATTGGTATTTCACAAATGTATTATCATTTCTTCATGGTTATTCACTGTATGTTGCCTGTTATGGATCTAAATAAATAAAGGTTCTTTCTGGAACCTTCGTGTGAATGGTTCTTTTGAGAACCAAAAATGGTTCTTCAGTGACATCGCTCTGAAGAACCACTCTGGCACCTTCATTTTTAAGAGTGCACATGGTTAGAAAATGTGGTCATGCTTTAGTTTAGGTATCTTTTTAAATCAGCCATTAGGAGTCAAGAATCATTTTATCATCTATACTACTAATTATCATTCAAAATAATCAGACTATTGATATATGTTAAATTTTCATTGTTTTAAATCAGAGGATCTTAAAAGTGTTTTGGACCAAGGTTGACTTTGTCAAAGTCAAATATATGGAGGACCACCTACAGCAAATTCATTATCAAAATTCTACATTACAATTACACTGGGAAACAAAATTAAACTTTTTTTGGTCACTATATCAATGTAAGTGAAGCTTACATTTTTATATACTGAATTCAAACATCTAATCAGGCTTTCACTATCAGGCAAGGATTTCAAGAAGCACATCATTTAAATTTACAATAAATGTATATTTTCACTTTATTCTGTCTCCACACTGGGAGTGTCTCACCTAATAGGTAAACGTGTTTGATTTTTCTGCTGCTCTTGGCCTCAGGAATATCCCCCTTTTACAGGTCCAGCAGTAGTCAGCAAGCTTACTGGGACTTCACTTCCTTGGTATGGCTTTTCCATCTCAGAAATGTCCCGATGAAACCATTGTTGTCGGCTAATGCTCCAAGATTTCCAGAGAAAAACATCTGGAAAATAATAAAATGTTCACAAACAGCAATAATAACAATTTAATACTGAATTTAACTTTAAAACGCCAAGGGTTTATACACTAAATATACAGCCGAAAAAAAAACCATAATTCGACAACTGACAGGTGATAGAAAAGTTTAAGGACATTTCTGATATCAGCATGAAAAACTACGTTTAAAACACCTCTGAGTTGTCATGTGACTAAATCTTTGCTGACAGGTGTTATCACATACTGTAATGAGCCAAGTTGCAAAGAACAAGAGTTAGCACATGAATCATGAGTTAGCAGGCCTGTACGTGGCTGTTCACTGGAAACCACTTTCTGAATTCAAGTGTCTCTGCTACTTTTGCTGTTATGCATTTGGAAGGTGTCCTAAAGAAGACAACCTAACATGATCAGAATCCTGTCAGACATACACTGCTCCTCGGTCTGTTTGGACGATGCAAGCTAATTCTCAAAATGCTGCTCTGTGAGCTATCATACTGGCTCCTTTTTGTTGGTTATACCTGCACATCTCTGCCTTTCACCTGGTATCTTCTCTCAGATCTGAGTGGCATACACTGTACCTTTTTGCCTATTTATTGCAAAGTCTACATTAGAAGACCAATATTCAAGCCTAATACTGCTGGATTTGCATTTCTGTGTCTCAGATTTTAGCCAATGATACATAATATGGCCTTGAAGATGGTGTTGCAGCATGCTGACATAAAAAATCAATTCATCAGAAGCAGCATGTGTCCATGTCCACATGGAAAAGGGGCTGGCTGTTTAGGTGGATGTCAATGTTGGTTTAAAACAATGAGTCTCACATAATGAAGGAGTTAGTTTAATGGGACAGAGATTGTGGGCTTGAAGAAATGTCAAAAGAGAGAAAGGCAGGGAGCGATCACTACAATCATACCAGATCAGAGCTTGAAGGAGTAGCACAGAAGTAAAAGATGTAATCGTCAGCAAGAAAGTCAGACAGGATTCGCTGTGGTTGATGTCTTAAAGCTGTTTCATATGGCCTTGCCAGCTAAAACATTAAAAGAAATGCAACTAAGTCAACCCATGGAGCACACTTTGACAACCATGGTTTTCGATTATGTTAAAGAAGCTTATAATAGTGTATACTATGCAGATTGTCAACAGCTAATTTTGGTAGATACCTAAAGTGCCAGGAAGGTGGAAGATCTTACCAATGGGTCGATCCCTTAGGTGTTAGAAAACTACAATGATTTGCCATTTTCAAAACCTGAAAACTAGGGAAAAGGAAAATTACTTCACATACCAGACACATACTGTACTATTTTGTTCTTGATGAAGGAAAGATCAACATTAGGAGACTCCAAAAATACTGGTAGCATGGCAGTAAATAATAAATTCTAAAATGAAAATTCATAGGGAACAATATTAAAAATATTAATGTATCCTGTATGAATCTTTCCTTATTAAACTTTATTAGTCACACTACAGAATATGTAATATGCAAAAAGAATTTCACACAGTGAGTAATGAGACTATAATGGGGAGATGCTGCATTCTCTTACTGCACTGGTACAAAGGGTGGTCTTATATTTTCTAGAAATTAATGAACGACATTTAACATATACAGTATTTAAATTGTTTTTAATGATGCAGAAATCTGAATTTTCAATTAGTTTGATTCAGTCTTTGTCTCTGTGTCCAATCTCATCTTGTGTTCATATTACCTTACCACTCATTAGGAAAGGGTTCCATTGTCATCCCACATTGTGTTTTCAGTGAGTTGATCTCCACTCGCTACTGTCATTCTGATTCACCTACAAGATCAGGATGCATTATGACAATATAGATACATTTTTTGCAGTTGGAACACAAGTCGGTTAAGGAATTAAGGAATCTGAACTGGTCCACTGCTTTAGCTGCTACGCCATGCTGCCTAATAAAGTACTGCAGTCATAAAAGAAATATAAATCCACCTTGTTGGGCTGTTTTAAATATGGAATAGATGAACAAAAATTAGAGTTAGGAAACAGGATCCAACCCAACATCGGAACGGATGCCAACTGCCTGCAAAAACAAGAATTAAAAAAAAAAACAGAAGGAACAGCAGCCTCCCAAAGAAGTGACTATGTCCCTTTCAAATATATGTCATTTGTGTATTCAAAACTGCAGCGAAAACTGTTACATAGATTGCTTCATATCATTTAATTTCACATGTGATGTGTACTATAAATTAACAGTTTTTTGTTTCCTTACTAATTTTGCATAAGCTAAGAATGTCTCTTTCAGGTTACTCTTTTTAATTGTATAGTGTAGAGGGCCGAGTGACAGAGAGTTCAGCTGATGTCACCAGAAGTGCTCCACTTGCTCTCACTGTAAAGAAACTGCTTCTGAGGGCAGTCGTAATCCAGACATCACAGGTTCATGGCTTGCCACCAGCAATTCCCACAGTATAAAGGTCTGAACTGAGAGGACCGTGGTGTGATTCCATGACCAAACATATGGACAATGAGGCACTTTAAAGTGAATACCAAGATCCTGCATCATAGCCTTGCCCAATTAGGACTTTTATCCCCTGTACATTTCATAAAAGCAGGAATGATTTTAACAAAAGAGACAGTGATTCTGATATCTTCATTAACTAGAGCCACACTGCAATTTTTTGCTATTTTTCTAGAAGCATTCCACAGTTCATTATTAAAAGCTAAATTAGTGCTTAATGTAGAATATTTGATGAGTAAGAAAAAAGTAGTTCTTTTATGAGCAAATATGTACAGTATGATTTGTAATATTTTTCATTGCATTCTTTTATTACTTTTAGCCAGCATGCAGTTGTAAAAAACTAGGCTCTAAACACGAAAGAAATAAACACAAAAGACCCTTGTGTCATATAGCATTCTTTTATTTCCTTATACTGTAAAGAATACTTTTATGTAAAAAATTATGTTGCCTGCTACTATCTTATAACATTTTGTGATTGATAATAAAAAACTGACATTTTTCCATTTCCATTTACTGCAACACGACAAACATTCCAACAAGACATTTTTTAGGAGCACTGCTTTTATCTCCAGAGATCACTGCAGCATTCTTAAAGTTATAATGTATTTTTACATTTTATTTCATTAAAGAAATTTGCAGAGACCAGTAACAAGGAAAATACATACTGTATGTGATATATATATTTACCTGCTCACTGTATAAAAATAACATGTTCATCAAGCAATTAATTGTTTCACATTCATTGTGAAAACTGAATCTGAGCTTAGCCCCCCATGGCAGACAAAACTTTTTTATTCTTTAAATTATCCTGTATTTATAGATCAATAACTGTGCTAAGGAAAGGTTTACCTTTACTGGGCTCATCATATTCCCATGGCTTGTACTTAAACCCTGTTCTTATGCCTCCGTAATAATTTAATTATCCACAAAAATGCTCATGTCCAAAATTACATAAAAATGCTCTAAAAATCATATTGAATCAATATACTAATAAAACTGTTTTCAATATGCAAGACTACTGTACTGACTTTTTACATGAGGTAGGATAAAGCAGAATACTTCTTTCCCATCCAGGCAACACAACCATATGATAATTAGCACAATATAATTGTTAATTGTTGAAATCCCGGGTCCTCCCTGCGTGGAGTTTGCATGTTCTCCCCTGTGTCTGCGTGGGTTTCCTCCCACAGTCCAAAGACATGCAGGTTAAGTGAATTGGTGATCCTAAATTGTGGGTGTGTGTGTGTGTTTGCCCTGCGGTGGGCTGGTGCCCTGCCCGGGGTTTGCTCCTGCCTTGCGCCCTGTGTTGGCTGGGATTGGCAGCACCATGGCACAGTGGTTGGTGGTGCTGCTGCCTCATGGTTCAGTGTCTTGGCTTCAGCTCCCATATCTAGTTGCTGTCCGTGTCGTGTATTCAAGTTCTCCAAATTTCTGTGAGGGTGTATTCTGGGTACTGTGGTTTTCCTTTCATGTCCCCAAAAGCATGCAAGTTAGGTTAACTGGAGATTCCAAATTATTTGAGTGCAAGTATGCATGTAAGTGAGCCCACTTTCTGGTTTGCGGTTATTGCTGTCCACTGTGGTCATACACTATATAAAGCAAGTTTCAGAATGAATAAATGTATGCACAAATATTATAACAATAGGAAAAGGTCACAGTGCAATGAAAACGTACACAAAATAACTTTGGATGTTGAAAGTTTTCTGTGAGGAGCAAAGTAAAGGAAAATATGCCTTTTTATACAAAGAGGTGAATACAAAATAATCTGGTGTATTAACACAGGCATTTTTGTTAAAATGAGGGCATATATCATACACAAAGCCCTAAATGTTATTTATTTTAATATGTATTATCATTTAATATAATCATCTATCACATATTGGTATGTCATTTATGGAGTAACCATATTCTCCGTTTCAAATAAAATCCACTCCTCTACATTCATACATTTTAAATAATCAAAACTATTTTACAGTACAATATCTTGATTATTTCAAAACACCTGGAAGACAAAATGATTTAAAAAGCTTACTTTGTTCTACAGGGAAACCTTTTTCTCATTTGTGGCTTCCCAAATTTTTTGAGCACCTCTAACATGCACTGTTTTCCACATTTCTGATGAACTACATGAGCTGACAAGCATCATCATCAGTACAGGACTATTTGGACTGTTTATTGATCCATTCTTGGATAAGCTGATTGGCAATGGCTGTACGTGGTGGCACCCAAATTGGTATGACTCCAGCTTCTTGTTCACGAGGAAGTTTTTTTCGTTCAAGGGCTCTTTTGATCTCATCAGCAGTAAACCAACGTGCATCTTCCAGCTCCTGATCATTAATCGTGATCTGACGAATGAGCACATAAGGTGAAATTAAAATGCTCAGATTATATTACTTATGTAATAAACACATGATGGGAATATATCACATTAATTTTAAATCACTATTTCCTCTTTAGCCTGTGAAGATAAATTCAATCAATGTTATTTTCTTCCCCAACACATGTAACTGGATCTGTCAATATAATTTGTATATCTAGATTTTGTGACCAAATAACTGGTAGGTCAATAACTAATTTATAAATGTTTAATGAAAGATAAGATGATTAAAATCCATTGACCTGAAAGAGATCTGCTTCTTTAGATACTTTGGAATCTTGTACAAAGGTAAATAAAACCTTAGATCTTCTTCCATCATGACAAATCCTAGGCCTGTTACGAACATGCTCATTTAGTTTTAACATTGATACTTATAAGAATATTTTGAAATTTTACAAAATTAAACTTTTTTAAATAACTGAGTATTTTAGCAATCATAATATCAAACAAATAACGTTTCTTTTTGAGAAGATGCCTATTTACTGCAACACTGAAATTTTCTGTTGTGAAATCTTAGATCTTGATATCACTGTGAGCATAACTTTAATAAACAGACACTATGGCATGCAGTGTCACAAGCATCTAAATGTGGGAAGCACGCAGCACAGTTCTAAAATCAAATTTTGTACATACAGTAAAGCAAATGCAATTTCTGAGAGACTAAATACTAAAATGAAATTCAATTAATTTATTCTGATTAATCCATATAAATAAAAGATAATTGTTATTATACAGGTAAAATTCCGTTACAACAAACTGCCAGGGACATAAAAAACGGTTTGTTGTAATGAAAATTTCATTGTAATGAGATTCTGTATTTGTTGCTATAATGCTTTCTTTAACTTGCATCCAGGCATTTGCAATCATTTCAATATCTTCTTTCGCATTAATTTTAATCTTCTCCTGTCTACAAGTTATGCTAACGAGAATTTTTCTCTGCATTTTCTTGCGATAATACACTTTCAGGGTGCGAATGCATGCCCAAATCCAATGGCTGAAGCACTGTTGTGCAATTGGGTGGGAGGAATTCAACGCGAACACAATTTAAATGCGTAACCATGTTGCAGGCAGCACAGTTATAAATCAGAAGCCGAATCATCCTTTTCTTCTTCTTCATATTGTGAGGTTTCTGAACTCTTTTGGGATCCTCCCCACCCAACGGGAACGTCATGCTGAAGTGCGTCCCGAAGCGCGATTGCTGCGTCTGTGGAAGATTGTCCCAAGAGAGTTTAGAAACCTCACATTTTCTTGAATGAGTGCCGTATTAATAGGAATGTTTCTTGAACGAGCATCACTTAACCACATAAAAACGGCTTTTTCGACGTCTTCAAATGCAGCAGTTCACATACGTTTGCAACCCAAGATTTTCCTTCTTTTTTTACTCAGTCTTTCAAAATTCCGAATTCACTGGCAACGTCTGTTTTCTTTTTGCTGCAGTCGAGAGCTGCAAAAATTTAAAGTTTTTTTTTCTAATATGAACTTTATCGTTTTTTCGTGTCTGACATTTCTATAGGAGGGTGACAATAAGTTAAATTCCAATGGATGTTTTTCAAATGTTGATGAGTAATAAGCAAAAGCTATCACTGAAAACCTCTGAAAACAAAAACAGCAAAAAAAACAGTACGAGGAAAGTTTGAAGTAATTTTTTTTTACGTTTCTGTTTGGGAATCGTTGTGCACAACTGAGCTGCGACCACAGAACTAACTGCTCTGTGGATGATTCATTCAGGCATTTCAAGGTGTTTTGGGCACTTCGTTGTAATGAAAGTACCTGCTGAATGTACTACGTAGTAACGAGATTTCTATAGAGTTGTGTCATATGGGGAAACTGTCGGGACCATAAAAATACTGTTGTTATAAAAATTTTGTTGTAAAGATATTCGTTGTAATGGAATTTTACCTGTATTTCATGAAACTATAATAATCAGATACTGTTTAAATATTAATAATAGAATAGATATGTTTTATTTGATTTCACCTGTGATTTTTCTGCACTAACGGATGCATGGCACGCAATCATCAGAGAGCTGTTTGGAAAGGGCCAGTGCTGGGATCCAGTGTACCAAAGAGATTCAATCTCCAACCCAACTTCTTCTGCCACCTCTCTTCGTACTGTCTCCTCTACAGTCTCACCTGCAGGATTAATCAGAGACAGAAGAGATCATACATAAGAAATACCCCCTAATAAAATTTTTAAAATGGCTTCTATTTTTAATAGTCCAAGGCATAGCAGGTTTCTACTATAAGATACATGATGCTCGGTAGGATTATGAAATGTAATTTTAGTCACAGGAGTTTAGTAACAGGAAAAAGAGACATCCTTATTTAATGACAGCAGCAATTTCCTGCAAATTGGAAAAACTGATAGTATAATCTAAGTGATTTTTTTTCAGTCTACCAAGATGGGCTTACCAATACACCTTTCTGTTTAGCCAAAAAGAAAGAGGGGAAAAAATTTTTCAAATGTTAAAAAAAATTGTTACTTCAGTAGTCCCATGTGATTCATTCATGGACTCAACATGTATTTTCTTTATTTGTGCAGAACTTAAACAATGGATTATCTTACCAATATCACAGAATCCGGCAAGAGCGCTATACAACCCTTTGGGAAATGACTTCTGTCGTGCTAGAAGGCAGCGAGTTCCATCTGAAACAAGGCTGATTACAACTGGAGCCATCTATCGGGAGTAAAAAATAATCTTATGATGAAGTGAGTTGGCTCAGAAAAAAACTAGTGATGTTCAAAGTGCATTACCAAAAAGCTTTATATCTTAAATTTTATTTTGTTGTGCTTTTTCCAATGAAGCTGTAGCAGTCATAGGGCAGATATTCTTTTTAATTTATAAAGAAATTAAGCAAACTTCACAATAAATAATAAGTACTCTCCAAGTCTACAAAGTCCCTACCAGACTGACTAGGATAGAATTCTAATTTGGGGAATATGAAAAAAATAAAAAAAGTATGTTACAGGTACCACTGCATAATAAGGGGTCTGGCATGAGAAATGGGAATACAAGTGAACACATCCTTTTCCACAACCAGACAGAATACCTAATTGGCTAAAAGGATGATTAAATTATGGTTTAACAGAGCAAACCAAAGAATGTCATGCTGTGATGGTGCTGGTCCTGCTCCATGCTCCCTCTTCCAGATTTGGGAGCCCTCGAACACAACACCGGCGGTAATGTAACCGGATGAACTGGCAGATGTGGACCAAAGAAAAAAAGGAGCAGCAAGCAGGATTTGTGCCAGATGTTTTGAAAGAACCCACGGACCCAAGCCGGAGGAGGCCATTTTAAAAACTGAACTTTTGAATGGGCATTTATTTATTGATTGATTGATTTTATTGGCATTTTAAAGCTCTTAATCTTTTAATGTCCTGTTTTTAACAAAGGGGAGCTTGGGTTGATTTTAGTGCTTTTATTGTTTTTCGTGCAGTTTCAGAGCCAGGCTGTGGACTTGGTCCACCAGTTGCACTGGGTTGGTAGTGGCATGGAGCCTTCCCGTGCAACTGGTGGCTTAAGGGGGGAGGAATGTGGTATAGCAGGTCTGTGGCTCTGAATGAATGGTCAGTTTTTTTTAAATAAATAATCGTCATACTCACAGCTTAAAGAGGGGATGTGGTAGTGTGGCTGGAGCGGTTCCCGGGCACGATATGGGCTTGGGAGTTTCTGCACTGAAGTGTACAGGTACGGAATCGCCCGTGTCCGTAATTGGTACCAGAAGCTGCTAATAACCAGACCTGTGCCACATCCCCATTATAAATAGGAGAAGCGCGAGTGCAGAGGGGAGAACAAGAAAAAGATCGGAGAATGGAGGTAAATGGAAAGAAGGAGGCAGGAGGTGCAGAGAGCCAATGTGGGAATGAGTGAGCGAAAGCAGGCTCACTGGTGAATGCAGGCAGCTGAGAGGAGACTGCCTGAGGAGGAGTGTTAGGCCGACACTTGGTAGGGGCAGCAGGAAGCGGTCGCTCCAGCAGGGCAATCTCAGGAGCTGGAGTGACCAGCAGAGTGGACGACTCGTTGTGGAAGGCAGCGGCAGTTAGGGAGGCTTGGGAAAGTGAGCCCCAGCATGAGCACCCTGGCCATTGGGGGAACCTGAGTCTCGATCTGGTGGATTAGTTGTACGGAGCCAGGGGTTGGAAGGCTACCGTACCAGTGTAGAAGGCAGCTGCACCAGCAGATAGGGCAACTCCCCTGTTGCAGGGCCTGTATGGGAGAAGCAGTGGAGCCACCAGCTATAAGAAGGCACTGGGTTTTTAAAAGGGGACTGCTTTCAGCCATTGTTTTTAACATTATTTTAATTGGATTTATTTATTTGGATTATTTTAACCACTTTTATTCACCCTGTTTTTATGGATTTATTTATTGGAAGCACTGCAATTTGGACACTGTTTCTGGTTTATCCAATTACATTACCGATGGTGTTGGGTTCAAGGGCTCCCAAAGCTGGAAGTGGGAGCATGGAGCAGGACCAGCATCGTCACACAAGCTTAGACTAACTGATGATCTTTGAAAGACTTGCATGTAATTCTGTATGCAGTTTTTGTCTCCATGTTACAAGACAGGCATAATATACAGCACTATACAATGTACTAAAACAAGCTTCTCTACTAATTACAGGACTATAAGGTTTAAGCTATGAAGAAAGCTAAAGGAAATTAATCTTTTCATTTTAGGCAATTAAAGACTATCAGGAGACATGAAAGAAGAATTTAAAACAATAAGGTGATTAAAAAAGTTGGCAGCCTATTATTTTAAAACCTCTTTACATGGGTAAGGGAAATTAGTTAAATTTACTGTAATTAAGAGTATATTTGACACAACTATTAAAAATACATTCAAATACAACTTTATAAAGTATACCTACAAATTATTATAAAGAGGCCAATTGTTTTAGTTGTTTTTTGACCAGTGTGATCTATGTGACTTTAATTGTGATAGAACTGTTGGTGCCACACAATGTAGTTCCTGCATCTTGGAAAGGCAATTTTCACACTCTAGAGTTTACCAAGAATGTTGTAATAAACAATAACATTTGGAAAATGACAGTTCAATCAGGAACATGGGAAGATTTGTTCAAACTAACAAAGATCATAACTGTTCAAATAATAGCTCTTTACAACAGTGGTTGGCAGAAAGAGGGGCATCTCTGAAGGTAAAATGTGTTGAACATAGAATCAAATAGGCTACAGCAGCATTACACCATGTTAGGTTCCTCTTCTCTCAGCTAAGAACAGGAAGATAGGGGTACTGTCGGTAAGCGATCATTGAAACTAGATGGCCAAAGGTTACAAAAAGCAGCCTGGTTCAAAGAATTTCTGATGTGACATGTAGATGGGAGTGTCACAATTTGGCATAAAAAGCACAAATACGCAGATCTATTTTGTATCAAGTTAGTTGGGGGTATTCTGGGGTAGAGTGGGGAATATTTTTGGAACACACTAGGCATCTTACTACCAAATGGGCATATGTTGAACATCACAGCATACTTAAGCATTATTGGTGACCAGGTACATTCCTTTATTTTTTTTCAAATTGATACTTCCAGCAGGATAATGAACTATGTCATAAGGCACGTGTCATTTCAAGCTGTTTCCACAATCTTCACAGTGATTATACTTTAGTCCAATTGCCTGCACAATTCCCAGATCTCATACAAACAAATCCTCTTGGGGTGACGTGGAATGAAAGGTTTGCAGCCATGAATACATGGCTGAAAAACCCTGCAGTACCTGCATGAATTCAGGCTGTTCTGGATGCAAAAGGGGCTCTACCCAGGACCTAATGAAGTGGTCAATGAGTCTATTTCTTAATACAGAAGAATGTAAACATATGGAGAAGTTACCTAATAATGCAGTTGAAAGTACAGCATTGTGGACTGTCAAGACTTGATCTGGCATGACTTTTTAAGTGTTAGACAAATAAGAAATTGATGGATTTCATTGGGTTGAATGATAATACTGTATATTCTCTTATATTTCTGTATCCAGATAATAATAATAAATTCTTGGGGTCATCTGAAATAGTTGAAATACTAGATAATTTACCTGTGGATAATAGATATTTCCATTGGACTTGCAGATTCTCTGGCTACCTGCCCGGTTGCGCTCTGTTGGCTTGCCACTTTGGCTACAGTATTGATGTGTTTGGTGCCATCGAAGCAGGGCTTGGCTCTGAAAGAAAGCAATTGATAACTATCAGCAACAACCTTGCCTCTTTATTGGGGTTTTACTCTCTACTCTTTTTTTCTTGAATTTTAGGAAGCCACAGTCATTGGAGCAAGGTTTCCATGAGCATCTACCAGAAAGACAACTCTTACAGAACCTCAATATATTATTTTTATTTTTTTCTTTTAAACATACAGTCACACTTTCTCCTACTTAAACCTTCCTTTAAATGATTTATACTTATGATAAATGATACTGTATCTTTTACAGTCAGATACCATATACCACAGTTTACAGATTTCACTTAATTAGATATTAAACAAAACATCAAAAAACAAAACCTACATCTAAAAAAAATCTAGCACACAATAAGATATTGCATACCCGAAACACTAGAGGGATATCCTGTCTCCTCAAAAGAAAGAATGCTTTCCTTAGTTCAACAAAGGTTCCACAGAAATGGTGGTCCAAGTCATTCATCTCCAATATCCCTGAAATTTTTTAATAGATTAAAATGCATTCTCCAAATTTTTGGAACACTCTTAACCCTGTTTTAACACACTTTACATGCTCACTTACAGACCTTTAATATGGCAGCTTCAAACTAATGGTGCATCACTCTGATCTGAGGATTAAAAATCATCTACTGTCTCACATATTGTACACCTTTACTTCCTGTTAATGATTTCCTTCTCTAAATTAAGAACATCAATTTGGTTTATAATGAGGATTATTGTGTTGATAATACGGATAAGTTACAAGAATATTTAAGCATATTTTACAGCAAATTGCCTCATCAAGCCTAATTACAAAGGCCATGGGTAACAAACAAGCAGTTACCAAGGTCCAGAGCAAACTGAGTCTCACTGTCCTGTGAATATCCAATCAACACCGATGTCTCCAAAATATTGTCACTCTGGCCCAGCTTTCCCAAAATTCCTTTAACATCTGCAATAAACAATTTAAAAATATGAAGAGCACCTGGTAGGTGAAAGCTATAACAGATGTGATAAACCTAATGCCAATATAAAAACCAAGTCAATTATTTACTTTAATAAACTGTATTTTACATTAAGTGCTAAGAAATACATGGATTACTTCATTAGGACAGCCTTTGGTATAATTTCAAACAAAACAACACTTTTCACTTTGTTTTCCAAAAAAAACACACATTTTATATTTGTTATATAACAGCTCTGGATTTATGAACTTGATGTCCTTGGGAGACATAAATAATAGAAATATAATGTGTTGGTCTTTTTCCTAATTTATTTCGTGAACATAATTTTATAAACACAATAAAATTCAGACATAAACTGGCCTTGATTTTTTGTTTGCTACACATCTGCAATAAAATTCAGACATAAACTGGCCTTGATTTTTTGTTTGCTACACATCTGCAATTATTTAAACACATTATGTCTTGTGCTGCACAATATAAAGGAAAAAATAATTCATCATTAAATATTCTTCATTTTTTTCATTTCAAATTTTGATGCTTTAAATGCAACTTATTAGATAGGAGAATTTTCCCAGATAGACTGAAGTGCTAGGTGACTTTACTGGTTACTAACAAAATTAATGTTAATCATACAATTGTAACAGACCTGCAATTAATGTCTACTAGACAGCAAATCTTACTGTACTAAAACTCTTTTCTTAAAAATTACACTGACTAATCAAATGATAAGAAAATGCCAATATACTACTCTATCAGAAAATCTGTCGTTTAGATCATTTAACCACAACATTACTTAATAATTTTATTGCTATATACTTCTTTTATGTTGCCACCAAATAAATGTTGCAGTTTACACTTTAAAGAATTACTGCATTTGACTGGCAGTTACCCTACTATCTTTTTAACAATGCTATTTCCAGCTTTTTATTTAGATACAAAATTAAGCCTACATTCATTGCAGCCTAATATGTATTGTATGATTAGTAACATTGTAAAAGTACACTGAACAAATAAAAAATATACTAAAATAAAATACTGAAATTAGGTGCCTTTAAGATGTGGGCTCTATTGGGCTTCACGTGATCTGTTTTTAGATAAGGGTCTACTCAGTAAGTGCATGCACTTTCAATAGTTAACAGAAAAAGCAAGCAAAATAAATGTTTGGCATGTCAGAAATTCAGTAACTGCATACTATTAAAATGCTCTTCTACAGTGCTGTGCTAATGCAACTTACCTTTTATTTCTCTAATAAATGAATTAATTCACACCATGAATTAAGAAGTCACCCTCAAGCAGACATTTTATACTTTATTTAAGGTATTGTTTATTAGTTGTAAACTTGGTCATACTACAAACCAAAAAACTTAATACAGGCTACCAAGACCAAGACTAGGCAGTTCTGCTTCTGGTCATGTAACTTGCCCAAGATCAAGCTTACTTATATAATGTATTTCCTATTTCAATTTCTTTGCCACAAGCCATATTAACTATAATAATATTACTAATAACTAATATTAGGTCAGAAATATCTGCTATCTGTTGACAGTAATTAATTATAACCTGTAGTGCAACAGTATTACCTGCTCTAATTTATTTTTTAATGTCTGTGCGTGTGCTAACCTGACCAAAGAAAGTCCCTTGTACCTACTTCTCGTTATATTTACCTGCAGCCGCAAACAAAGGTGCAGAATATCCTTCATGTCCCTCCTTCTGAAGCAGTGGTGCCAGATTATGGAACAGTAAGAATTTCCCAGAGGCCTGTGCTTTACTGCAGGCATCATCATCCTCTTTCAGAACAGTTAGGTAGCTACAGATAAGTGAGAAGAAAACCAACACATTTATAATATACTCATATGCAAATTTTGCAGATTTTAACATAGAAATCAGATAAAGAATTGGATAATGACAGGAAATAAGTAAGCTGTAACAAGTTTCATGTGGATTGGCAGACAGCAGTTGGCTCAATATTTTGGAAATTTCAGGTGGAACTGATGAGCCATGTTTTGTTGCATGATCTGTTTTCATCAGCACTTTCATGTTCTAAAATCTAGACATGGTGTGGAGGCAATTAAGAAAATTACCAGATTGCTGCCTCAGATATCCAGGTAGCATAGTATGTAGGATAGGTAGTATGATTCAGAAATAGTAATGATAATCATGATGATAATGAACAGTGCACAGGTCTAACCTCACAGAGTACTGTGCATTTTAGTCACCACACAGTAGACCACAAAGTGACACTATTTAAAGAGTCTGAATTGGGAAACTCAGTCCTGGATCAAAGAAGATAAATTACAAGTAAAGCCTGGTGATCCTTAATCTATAAAGCTTATAACATTATGACCAGGACATGTAGTTCGGTGAGGGGTGATTTGTTGCTGAAGGATCCCCACAGATTGTCTTTGTGAATTTGCTGTAATGAAGACTATTGCACAAATTACAAACTGGGATCTAACATGGGCAATAACTGAGAAATTCCTGAAAATCCATGATATAACATTGTCACAATGCTTTTGATAATACTATAATTTTTTACATATTATGATATGCTAAATATTATAATTTTACTCTATTATGTACTGTATATTATTTAATTTCCCTGTATAGTCACATTTCTCACTCCTCCCTCCTGAAAAAAAAGGTGCAGAACCATTGGCACTTCCACCAGTAGATACTCTGACAGCTTTATACATAGATCATAATGTTAATGAGCAGCCAATCATAACACATATGGTAACATATATACATGCTATATAAAAACTAATAAATACAGTATTGTTCATATTGCATATACCCTATACAGTATGTATTTGTAGAGTTCTATATGTGTGTGTGTTTTTTGGTATTTTTTTATTGTCACTGTTCTAAGGAAACAACCAAGAAAGAATTTAATTGCACTATGTACATAAAACAATAAACTTGTAATTATACTTAAAAACATGCTAAACCAACAAAACCAAATATAAATGTGCTGAAACATTGATACCGACTTCAACACATTAATTTTACAACCTGCTTAACAAAACAGTACTATGTGTCATGACAAAGTGTGCTCTTGCCTTAAGAATATCAACTTTTGTATTTTTAACATCTTTTTGACTGGATCTACATTGTTAATGCCTTTGAGAATTTTTAAGTCTTCTCTACTTAACACTAAACTGGTTTAACTCTCTTAAGTCTGATGGTGTAGGACACATCCCTTAAATCCAGAGATGCACTGCACTGCTTAACAGTAGTTGAAAAAAGTGAGACTTATTTTCTACTTTATCCAGTCTACAGTAGTCCATGTCTGGTATTTCAAGGCCCTATTTTGTCCTATCACGAATGGCATTATTACTGCCACTCACCCTGTGAAACCTGCAGCACAAAGTCTCCTCTTCACAGTAGAAACTGAGACTTGTTTTTTTTTACCACTCTTAAGTTGTGCTCAAAGCTATTGTGCTGTGAGGTGCCTGTCACGCCAGCCGGTGACCCTCAGAAACTTCTGATTGGGTTCTGACTTTGGGACTGCCAGATCTCTTCCTATCAGAGTTTCTTCCAGTTTCCAATTGCCTCTAGGTTGTGTAGAACACTTTGATTTTTTTGCAGTTTCTCAAAATGAAAAATCTGCACTTTTTTAGGGTAATAGTACTCTTGTCTCATTTCATTTGTTAGTTGCCATTATCTCTGGAATATTGTCCAAATAGTACTTCAGAGGTTGTAGTAACACAGTCTGTTACAGCTCTGCAGAGGGTTTTTAAGCAATCAACAGAATTTGGGACACCTGTGCAAATTGTTTGCTTCAACTTGCAAGACTTACTTTACTTTAATTGCAGCAGAACATGTGTAGGTTGTAACCTATTAGTTGTTCCCGGAAGAATGCCCATTTATAATATTCTGATATTTCCTTTTTTAAATTTGTGCTAACCTAAATGTTAAATTTAAATATCTGGCAGTTTAATGTTTACCTTTTCACCATTTTAGGTCATTTATTGAATATCAACTGATTAAATTTGAACAAAAACAGGAAAAACCAAGGTGTTCTGAAACTTTTGAATGGTACATTGAACAGTTTTAACAATATCTAACCCAAAATTTTATTTACCCTTTTAATATCTTACATATACATTATATTTATGTTATACCATAATAAATGTATCCCATGTACAAGCAAGATGGGTCCTGGATGCCCTCAACAACTTGGTAACGTGGGCAAGAATGAAGTTTAAACCAAAGAAGTCAAGAATCATGGTGATCAGAAGTGGGAAACTGACCAGCAAGTTCCAACTCCATGTCCAGAGGGAAGTTATACCAGGAAAATACAAGGCTTGACTCTTCCAGCATGGTCAATGACAACAGTCAAAGGAATCGTGAGGCAACTGAACACACATCTTCTCAGATAGCTTGGAATCTTCTCAGATGGCTTGGAATTCCACTAAACTTTATGTGAGCATGGCTATATATCAGGTCTGGTCAGTTGCAGCTACCCTCATCATCAGTGGTCGAGGAGTTCAAGGTGGCAAAATGCAGGGCTGTATTGATGTATAGACAATCTAGCAACAGAAAACTCAGACGTGCAGGCATCACCACAAGATATGGACATAAATGGGCACAGACACAACTGTTGTACAGGTGGAATGTGTGCTGAAGCTAAAGGATGTCATTGGGGACCTCTTCTTGGAGAGACAAGGGGTTGGAACCACCCATTTCCAGCAATGTGGAAAAGCACATCAAAAGCAAAAGAGAGTTATGATCCAAGCTGAGGTCCGATACTCAGGGGAGGAAGGGCAAGGGACACATAACTTGGATCACAAGGAGCCTGGAAGAAGTGGGACCCGCCAAAAGGGAAGAATGCATGGCCAGAACTTTGGAGGATGGAGCTCTTCCATATTTCTTTCCTGCTCCAATCAGTGTAAAATACCCTTCAAACACCAACTAACATGCACAAGTGGGGAATGATTGAGGACCCACTGTGCAAGCTATGCGGGAACAGATGCACGCTGGCACACATACTGGCGGAGTGCAAGATTGTGCTTAGCCAGGGAAGATATAGATGGCACCATGTCAAGATTCCCAGGGTACTGGCAGATATTTTGGAGCTGGACAGATAGAAAATGCATCCAGCCCATGTGTGTAAAGGCCCACCCATCCAGTTCATCAGTGGGGGAGAAGCCACCCTTCTCCTAGAAGACCAAGAACAGCCTTCTGCAGCTGGCACAATCATTGGAAATGAAGGCGGATCTGGGTAGGAAGCTACATTTACCACAGGTTGTTCAAACAAATCTAAAGCCAGGTATTCAATCCATGTAGGCGGCAGAGTGGTAGCACTGCTGCTTTGCAGTAAGGAGACTGTGGGTTCGCTTCCCGGGTCCTCCCTGCATGGAGAGCACTTTGGGCAGTGAAGAAAAAAGCTATACAAATGTGAAGAATTATTAGTATTATTAAAGTCATATGGTCAGAGGAGGTGAAGAGGATCATCCTGATAGAACTGACTGTTCTGTGGGAAGATGGATGTGAAGAGGCCTTGGAGAAGAAGGCCACCAAGTATCAGGATTTGGTCCAACAATGCAGGAACAAAGTGGGTCATGTCTGGCTATTTCCAGTCAAGGTAGATTGCAGAGCTTTCCCAACACAATCAATGTCACATCCCTGGGAACAGAAGGAAGGGAAAGGAAAGTATCTGCTTCAAGGTTGGGAGAGGCAGCGGAAAGAGCCTCCTGTTGGATCTGGGGTAGGTAGGAGGAGATGAGCTGGAAGCCAAGAGTAGATAGGCAGTGACTGGCCAACACTGCCAACCCACCAACTGGAGGACGTTGTGGTTTAGGGTCTAAACATCCAATGAAAGTTGGATGCCACCTGACGATATCTTCTCCTGGATGAAGGGAAGGCGTCAGTCACAAGAGGCGATTGAACGTTTGGGCACTAGATGTATTCAATATTGTGCATTGCTTGGATGATAAAAATGCTGTATCAACATAAACCACTAAATCTTTTTCAAAGGTTGCTTCCTTTAGGACAGTATTTCCTATCTTGCATTTACAACTGAGGTTCTTTTGCCCACATGCAGCACTTTGCACTAATCCACATTAAACTGACTCTTCCAAGTTTTTGCCCAGTTCTAAAGCTTGTGCATGTTTTCTTGAATTGTCTTCTCGGTGTCTGCCATTTCCTTCAATTTTGGTTACACAACATTTAATGTATGGAATATGCAAGCATCCAAAATTTCAACATATTCGTATCCTCTGAACACCCGTACCTCAAATATAACTTTTCACTGAAGGTATTATTCTATTATATGCCAGTCACAAAGTTCTCTATTAACATATTTGCTCATTTTCCTAAACTTCCCCCTCCTTCACCCATTACAGAGACTTAGTTACGCAGTACTAACATTGTTAACGGAACTGTATAATAACAGTGTCATTAAATGCAACTGTTGGCAAAAACACAAAATACAGTAGTGTTTGTAAACACACTACTGCATTATACTGTTTTTGGTTTGCTGAAAAAACTGCTAAAGGACATAACACTTACAAAAGTTGTGTAAAATTAAAGAAAAAGAAAGGCACTTTACCGCATCTGAGAGACATAGCTGGAGCAGCACCGAACTAATGGGTGTCCATAAAGAAACAGTGACGAGTTAAGTGGCTGTGTGTTTAGAGTGGACAACAGTTTCCGCCATACAAGGGCCATGAGCTCTAAATCAAAAATGAGAAAACAACCTGAGAACCACATAAAAATAAACTTATGATTTTGTACTACCCTCAGAAGTAAGTAAACACATTTTGTGTTATTTATATAACTAGACTGGGACTATTTGCTTAAGTAATATTTAGCCTCTCATCAGTAAATATCCCTACAGCTGTACAGAACCCACACAAGACCAGATATTTTAAATACATTCAGTTTAGGGCAATCTGACAATTTTATCACAAGAACATCCAGACAAACGATATGTTTACTTTAGTAATGACACTGAAGTGATATATTTTAACAGATTTAACAAATCTATTTACATGACAAACAAGTAAAGAAAGAAACTAGCAGATGTATCGTTCCACGCATTTACTAGAGTCACTAAAGAGTAGAGTTTAATGTAATGTAATTTTTAAAAATGTATAACAAGAACTGAACGAAGTACTTTATGGGTAAAAACTTTTTAAGGGTGCAAATAAACATACCTGTCAAGTGACTTGATTTAGGATTTGTTCAACTCACGTGGTGCTGTGCCTAAAACAGATAATAGGTTTCTAAGTATTGGTTCAGCCATTTAATAAAGAAATTCACTTCATTCAAGTATATAATAAACAAAAAATGAAACCACTGCATTCAAGGGATATTTTAATATGCGAAAAATAGAAATGTATATTTATGTCTGCACGTAACCACTGGCTCAGTCGGTGGAAGATCGGTGAAATATGCATTTAAATCACTAGACCAAACTTTGATTTTCTTTCACAAAGTCAGAACCTTCAAATACAGCAGGCGTGCAGATGTTTGTTTGAATTGGTGAACAGGCTGACATGCTGGGAAATTTGTGCTGCAAAAAGTGACGAACCCTGCACAGCCTTCGTGTAAGACCCCTTCGAGAAACAGAAGCTGCACCCGAATATAAAGGCATGTAATTGCAGACACCATCCCAAAGTCTAAAAACCGATACGTACATATGAAATCACCAGAATAAGAACTGTGTCGGAGTTTTCAACAAAGTGCAACTAACGTGTTGTAAATGTTCAACAAAACCAAGCAAGAGAAGTGAAATCTTTTCTTTAACTCGAGTCGCTTCTTTACAGTGAAGTAGGCTAAAGCGCTCGATTACTTTTCTCGGAATTTTACTTCCAAAACAACTATTTTGGGCAAGTCCATTTTTTGCGATGAACGGGTTGCATCGTGAAAATGACTGCTTATTTTTCAAGTAGGGTTTCCTTTCAGTGCGACCAATTTTGTGTTTACGTAATAACGAATAATTTAAGTGATTTAAGCTGCCCAACTGTTGAACTTGTTGTTTTATCACACACAGTATAGCAAAATATTTAGTACTTTCTCCCTGTCTGGTATCACAGTCTCGCGCTGACGTTTGCGCTGAATCACGTGACAACCAAAAACCTATGCGCGTGCACGTTGGGAACGTATGAAAGAATTTCATTCATTCACCGCACTTCCGGGTACGGTACCGATGTTGCCTCGCAATAAGGAGTCCGGCGTTGAAGTCCATTTAGGTCCTTTCGTGGAATTCGTATGACCTCCTTATTTTATAAGTTCTCTAATTTCCGCACACGCTTCAGTGACATGCAGGTTAAATTAATTGGCTATGCGAAATTGACCTCTGATGTGCGGGTGTGTGTACAGCTGCCTTTTCCCTGGATAAACATGTTAAGAAAATAGATGAATGTGTGTTCACCCTGCGAAGGGCTGGTGCAGGTGGAGCTGTAAGGTGGAAAATGGAAAACAAGAAGCATTACAGTGTGGTGAGAAAGTAGGCAAACCATCCCACTGTTCCCAAGCAATGTGGGAAGGACCAGAGAGGCAGTGGGATCTGCCCTACTCATTGACTTCGTTTTGTTTATCCTCACCTTTGTGTTTCACTTCTTACAAACCCGTATTTTCTGTATGATTTGGCATATGTTCATAGTACTGTGCAAAACTTTTAGGCCGCTCAGAATTATTTGTAAAGGTAGTTTTCTGAGTGGTACATGCTTATTTGTCTGCAAAAATACAATATAACATTAAAATGCATGCAATTAACATTAATACTGTACTGTAGTGACAAGAATTTCTTGCATCCTTTAAAAAAGTACTGATCCCTTTTGAGAACATAGTAGCTGATAGGCTTGTTATTTTCAGCCATTGCTATTTTCACTTTTTATCCAGTGAGAATTAAGGTCTCGACAGACCTAAGGATGTGCTCTTCATGGTCAAGTTTCTCCATTCAAAAGTGTATAAAGCAGCTTCATGTGTACTGTTCCTGCTCCCTTGTTGTCTCCCAATGGACTAAAAAACCCATGGATGTAAGATTTAAAACCTCAAGAACCTTATTACAGGTGGGTCTGTGAAGGCAGTGAATTGAGCAGAATTGTGACACTCGAGAGATATCGGCACATTCCTAAAAGAAGAACCCCTATACCTTAAATCAGAGTTGAAAAAGGTGTGTTCAGAGGTCCACATCTCAATAATAATGATCAATGCAGAACAAAATGTGTACATCAAAAACTTTTGCTTGAGAAAATATTTCTGACATTCCATCATTTGTTCTCAATTGATTTCACCAAATCAAAATAAAGCTGAAGAATGGGCGATTAAAAAAAAAAAACTGCAGTCAAAATGTAAAGCAGAATTTAAGATCCTCACAGTTGCAGGTATCCAGCTTTGATTCCAAAGCTGTCAGGATCTTTCTATGTGATTCTGTAAAATGAAGGCTAATTTGAACCTTCTGATCATACCTTGAATGCATATTGTGTACTGCATTTTTGTGTGCATGAAGTTAGAAAAGATCAAATAATAAGACATTTGGAAATACTGTTTCATCTCTTCACCTTTAATTATATGTGTTGAAGCAGGGAATACATACAAGATTTAGCGGAAAAAACATTTAGCAAAAGTAAAGGAAACAAAACAGCGGAAGATTGACAATGTGGATGATCATTGAATGCTAACGTCAGCCATGTGAGAAGATAAATTCAGTACAGAAAAAGATGTTGGACCTAAGTTAACAGTTGGTTTTGCTTCTACTACTTTTATTTCATATGCATCTTTGATTATTTTGCCAACATGCAAATTGTCAGGGAAGTATTGTGATATAAAAATGACATGCTACAATGAGCTTCAGGTGGCCTTTGTTTTTGAAGGTCTTGATGCATTCCGTAATAATTTGAAATCCATGTACAGCATACGCATAAGCTGCTGGACATTTTATATAATAAATTCAAAAAATAAGATAACAGAACCAACGAGTGACCCATTAAGTGATCTTAAAATAGTTAGAGGATGAAGATATGACAGGATTGCTAGAAACATAAACCTGCATACAGTAAGTCAGCTTCTGTTCAGGGTCCTATTTGATTGATTTTCACTTTAGACGTCTGTTTACACTCACGATGAAGGTCTTGAACTGTTTAGATGTGTTTTTAGTACAAGAAACAACATGTCTTAGACCAGGTGTTCTCAAAGTCGGTCCCAGGGGCCCACTGTGGCTTCAGGTTTTTGTTCCAATGAGATTCATAATCAGTGACAACAACTGATAACACTGATCTCATTTAATTTACTGTTATTTTTATTCTTCTCTTATTCTACATTCAGAAAAGCACATCAGCATTATTGTTACATTTATAAGACATTTAGAAATATTTATATTTTTGCTATAGATTAAATGCTTAACTCTCATTTGTTGGTTTGATTATTTTTTGCCCTTTTCTGTGCAGTTTACTCCCTTCATTGTATCTTAATAATGACAATTAAAAACAAGCACAGCAGGCACCCAGTCAAACAACACTGAATCATAAAAGGTTGCAACTACTTTATTGTCAGACCCACTGATTAGTAAATAATTAATTAATTAAACAATTAGAACACCTGGAAAAGTAGAATGAAAATCAAATGAAAATATTGTTAAAAAGAAAAAAAAAAACATTATTCTTATATAACTGCTTAGTACGTTTTAATATATATTTTTTTTTACCAAACTTAGTTTTCTAATTTCTATATTGTTCCCAAAACACAGAATCTGGGAAATAACAGTTCACTTAATTAGCCCAGGAGTCCAATTAAAAACAGAAGCTGGTTGGGACCAAATAGACCTGCAGCTACAGTGGGTCCCAAGTTCAAGAACCCCTGTCTTAGACCATCCCAACCTCATCTTCATCATAGATGAACTACTCATTCCAACTTGTTTATGAATTAACTTTAGCTTTTGTCATACGATTAGTGGTGTAGCATAGTGAGTTCAAGTTATAGGTATATTTATATAGCCTTGATGGAAGTGTGCTTTATTTTTCTCTTGCCCGTAGTACTGTCTACTACCTGCTTTGGGAGTCTGTTATAATAATTTTTAACCTCTGTTTTCATCCTACCATTTCTCAAATAAACTCTCACTATGGCAAGTGTAAACCCATATTTATTAACACCCCATCATTTCACTTGGTCATCTCCCCTATAGCGCTTTTCATTGTAGATTTTCTTAAAATTATCTTCCTTTTTCAAAACTCCTTAGACTCAGCCACCTGTGTAGGGATGAAATTATAGGTAATAAAAGGCTCAGGGTGTGAATATTTCATCAACAAATGTTGATGTTCACCAAATCCTTAAATAGTATGAGCTATTATTTTTAGCATAAACATAAGCACCAGAAAACACCATTGCACCCTAAGTCCTCCCAAAATCTTTTTGTAAATCAATCATTTAATCAATCTTAATTTAATATAGCACTATTCATGAAATCAAGTCAGTCAGGTCAAGTCAGAGAACTTGCACCAATACAGCGAATTTCTGCACCCACCACATGACGAAACAGCTCAGAATCCTGGTTGGCAACCCCCCTAGCAGACACACAGTCCAATCCCACCCTCCGGAAATGACCACCTAGCCGGATTACCTTCGGGGAATCATGCCACACTACTGGAAGTAGTGCCTTAACTGACGCTCTCCCACAATGTAGGTAATGTGCTTCATTTGGGACTCCGTGAGCAACTGCTCATTCAACACAAAGTCAAAACGGCCATAACCAATGACGCTCCAAAGAGACGCAGAACTGAAGGAGTCAAGTCTTCGTCTCAGGTCACTGGATAGTGTCCAGGGGCCTCATGCATAATGCCGTGCGTAGAATTCGCACTATAACATGACATAAGCACAAAAGCCGAAATGTGCTTACGCACAGAAAAATCCAGATGCAGGAATCTGTGCGTTCGCCAACTTCCGCTTTCTTCCACTACATAAATCCCGCTCAGCGTGGAAATAAACACACGTGCACGCGCTTGCTGTCCCGCCCCAACTCCTCCCAGAATTACACCTCTTTGAATATGCAAATCAATATAAATAGCCCTTAAGCCTAGCGTTCTGTGAAGAGGCAATGGCAAAAGTACAAGGAAAAATAGAAGAATTTCAGCGAATACCAAATGGAGGCAAAGAAAAACGTACTATTTGTTGGTTTAAACAGTTATATAAGCAACAAAAGGAAGTTAATCGAGTAACATAGCGTGTTGGAGAAACTCGAAAGCTCAAGTTGCACAGTGCCCGAAATTAAAAAGTTGTCACATATCAAAGTCGGCGTGAAAAGGCGACTTGTAGCCCACCGTCTGAGTGTCATATGAAAGCTTATTAGGGTACAGTGAAAAAAAAGGCACACAGTGTGAAAAATGCACGAAATGTCAACTTTAATCTCGAAATTTCCACTTTAATCACGTAATTTATTTTGTCATTAAAGTAGAACATCATAAACTTCATCTTAAAATCGTTTAATTTACTAGTTTCTCAAATCCCATCGTAACTAAAGTAGCACGTTAAATGCTTTGTTGTGCATTTGATCTTATATGTGCTCTATGTGCCTGAATCACTACGTGCTCTTCCTCCGACAGGACACAGAATCCATTACGTTCGTAATATTACAGCTCTCTGAATAATTAAAATACTGAGAGGTATACGTGATATTATTTTCATGATGATATAAATTAAAGCATGTTATTAAACATGGGAACACGGTGGCGCAGTGATTGTTCATGTCTTACAGCATGATGCTTGCTGCGCCATGCGCGACCTTCAATGAAATGCTTTATTACAGAAGTTCTGTCTTTTTCAAACGTACTAACCCCCAATTCCTGTCCTTACTTTTCTTTCTCCAAATACCCAATCGCCACATATTCAGCTCTGTAATAGACGTTAAGCCATCTGTAAGCTTAGAACGCCGATTCTTCAAAACTTTTAAGGAACATGAAAATATCTTCGTAATGTTTAATTATTCTATCCATTTATCCTTCCAGTGTTGCGCCAGCCACAGCATGAAAACAGCGCGAGGCAGGAACAAACCGTGAACGAAGCTCAAGCTTGCTAGCGCTGCGGCACCGTGTAGTTACAGTTAAAGTTTTACCTGTATAATATAAGCAACATATTTTGCTGCATTTCATCTTAAAAATGATATCGTCATCATATGTAAATACACGCTTTATAAAGTGGCTCAGGTTGTGCAATATTATAACTGTATCATAAGTACAATTACCTCACGGTAACTTGCAAGTACAAACAGTTCTACAAGGAGCACTTAATGGACTGATTGAGTACGTGTATAGTTCTTGGGATGAAACTGTTTGTGAACTGCGAGGTCCGAACAGGAAAGGCTGGGAAGCGTTGGTCGGATGAGAGCAGTTCAAATAGCGAATGGCTGAGGAAGTGAGTGCTTGATGCTGTATACCGATAATTCTCTTTCCGATCACTGTAGATCTGTGATTTACACTCAGATACAGTGATATAAATACTCCGAGTGGTGCAGTGCGAGTAATATGGAAAAAGATGATCCGCTGTGGCAACCCCTAACGGGAGCAGCTGAAAGAAGAAGAACAAGGTGCAGTGAGAGTAACAACACTAAAGCAGTTATGGTATTTAGAATAGTTTGACCATTGTGTGGACCATTATATTGTTACAGGTTAATTACAATCAGATGCATTAAATTTATGAATGATATGCGGTTAATTTCAGTGTATTTGATAAAGCCGCCGTCGTGGATGTGGATCTAAGAAAGGGTAACCTCATAGGAAAAGTAGCACTGTTTTGACGCTGGGTGCCGCCAGTCTGCAAAACCGAGTGGAGAACTTGCGTACGACAGGGTATGAGGTACCAAAGTGCGTGGGTTTACGCCAAGTGTAGGTTTTATACATCGCGATTTGAACGTGGAAACGTTCTTACGCAACATTTCTGTGCGTACGCACCGTTTATACATGAGGCCCCCGGACCTTTGTCCTTTAGTTTAGATATCGTGAACACCACACACAACTTTCCAGCAACCGCATGATCCTCCATGCTCTCCCAATCCATCTACTGACTTTGTAGGAAGAGTCACCAGACATATGAATGTTGCTGCCGAAGTAAGTAAACCTCTCAACAAGGTTGATAGTCTCTGCACAGACAGACACGCTGCTGACGGCTGTTCCTAAGATGTCATTAAAGGCCTGGATCTTGGTTTTTATCCAGGACACTCGCAATCCCAGACACTTAGACTCCTCTCTCTGCCTCCCGAGACCCGATCAGAGCCTCCATTGACTCTGCGAAGATCATAGCATCGTCAGCAAAGTCAAGATCAGTGAATCTTTCTTCACTAACAGATGCCCCACAGCCACTGGACCCCACGACCTTGCCCAGCACCCTATCCATGCAAGCATTGAACACAGAAGAGCATCAACACACCCCTGACGAACCCCATAATCAACTGGGAAAAATGCAGAGGTTCTGCCTCCACTCTGCACTGCAATCACTTTACCAGTATACAGGCTGGCCATGATATCCAGCAACTTTGAGGGGATCCTGCAAAGTATCAGGATGTCCCACAGGGCAGCTCAATCAATCGAGTTGAACACCTTACGAAAATTGACAAAGGTTGCAAAGAAAGTCTGCTGATATTTGTTTCGTGTTTGCACTCCATGAGAACCCTCAGTGCCAGGATGCAGTCGATGGTAGACTTCTTAGGTGTAAAACCAGACTGCTCCGGTCTCTGGTAGGTGAGTGAGTGATCATGAAATATACCATCAAAAAATGCCTTGCACATCCAACAAAGATCACCTTCAAAATAAACTGTACATAAAAGACTTTTCATATAAATACTATGGCAATAAGCTAAAGTATACCTAAGTAAAGAACAATGGAATAGTAGAGTGAACTAGATAAACAGTTGTCACCCATTTGTGTCAGAGGATCACCTTCCAGGATTATCCCAGGTACATAATACCACTCCGGGGCGAAAGGAGGTGCTATCGCTAACCTTGTCATCTTTATATTTCCCTACAGTTTTGAGAAGATTTCCCCCTTGGGGGAACTGACTCTGCCCTTTCCAGACAGAGTGCCATAAAGCCCTACCTCAAAGGAAAGAGGCATCACTTAGTAATCTGGGCGAACTGCTGGAAGGAGCTCCAGAAAAACTAAAACAGTTGAGAACAAAAACGTTTTTGTGAGCAGCCAGGAGTCCATCTTGTTGGCTATTGCGTGACTCTTTTGTTGTTGATTATATTAAATGGGGTTGAGTGGGTTGGCACCCCAGCTCTTAATTGTTTACTTTTTCAATTGCCCGATCACACGGTATAACAAGGCACTTCAATATAATGACAATTAGCACAGTTTAAAAAAAATGGAGTAAGAATACAGTTACAGTAAAGTTGATTTAAGATCAATTTGTTGAGATAAAAGTTTAGTCTTGCAAAGAGATAAATGAGTTTAAGGGTGGAACTTCACAAACAGTTGTTCACCAACAGCCACACATAGCTGAGTTTGGGCTCACTAACAATTATGAAAAATGCCACAGGATCTCAAATATCTTAATGATTTGCAACAGAATAGGAAATACAAAAAGAAATAGGGAGTGCTGAACTTCACAGCTTTGTAAATCAAAAGACAACATACTCTGATACTGCCCAGGCAAGCAGTCTAGCTGAGTCAGGTGAGGAGGAATGTGCTCATCACAGTTAATCTGTGTCAGAACTCTGGCAGCAACATTTTTGTCATTCAGTTTAGTAAAAGTAATTTTCTTATTTTATCAACTGATGTTTTCAAAGGATGCTTTTCATTCATACCAATCTACTCTACTATCTTGTACTTTGTAACACCTAAACAGTTGGATCCACTTTTCTGGAGTTGCTGCACCTTCATACTTTAGAATGCTTCATCACTTAAATTTGTAGCGACAGAAAGTGCAGTTACTATTTTTTCTGTGGAAGCCACCTTTTGCCCCTAATCTGGCCTTGAACCCTTTTCACCTTCTGGCTTTGCTTCCTCCTACTTCTGCATCTCTGTATTTTGTCCACAGCATATTCTTCACTCCAGTCCACATCCTGAAGGAGGCTAACAGACCATACATTGTGTTTCTCACATTCTCATTTTTCAGTAGGGAATTAACTTTAACTTATTCTATACTTTTGCAGATGGCCAAATTATGTTGGCATATGCCCTACCACCACCATTTTAATTTTCCTAAAGCAAAGAACAGTGCCCTCTAGTGTTTTAAATGTAAAAGAGGGGCCACCATGGCACTCTTTTATCCTAAAACATGAAGGTTTGCATGAAAAATTACACGTGCACAGCAATGGAAGCACTGTAATTAGGCTGGGCGGTGGCGATATTAAAGCAGTTACTATGTATAGACATTCTGTCTGCAACACTCAGTGGTTTCTTTTTCCAGTTACAGTAAGTGTCACAAATGTGATACTTGTAATTGCATTACTTATTTTTCATGTTTTTCTCCTGTTTCCCATGTGCTATTTTCATGTGATTTTAACAAGGTCCTCAATGAGACTTTCATTTCTATTCTCCAACATAGTTTTTTATCAGTCTGCATAGCTTTCAAATATATTTTTAGAAAATAAATGATTATTTTTCATCTATTGAAATGCTATACAGTCAGTCTGTCATCATTTCAAATGATTTGACAGCCAAGTTTTTTTTTTTCCCAACAGTGGTGAATTATATTCCATTCATTCATCCACTTTTTCAGTTTAGCGTGCAGGGGGCACATCATTTGTTTTCTGGCTTTGTTATAAATGTTAGAAATACTTGCATTTTCTTAATTAACAGTTGATGAAAGAATCAGAAGAAACGCTAATCTGAATGAGTGGTGCACGCTGGAATTGAAGAGTACTGTCTATTTTTAAATCTCATTCAGTTCACTGAAAATTCTAAATTCGCTTTCCTAATGTGCTTTGGATATTTCCCTAATTTGAGTACAGTGATATTATGCAGGCTCTGTGAACATAAAGAGAGAATGGATGTTGGACATCACCTAAAAATGAACAAAATACATAATGTGAGCTTTGAAAATGTACTGTTTGCTGCTCAGTTCAGCATACAAAATATTTTTAGCTTGTTCAAAACATCCAAACTTTCAGAATGTGCCAATTTAAATCTCTGGTAATTAAATATGTTAAGTTTCTCATTCTGACCTATAGTCATCACATTGATATATTTTTTATTGAGACATGAACAACAGTATATGTTATTATTTGCTTTATAAAAGTTATGTGAAAGATGCTATATAAACCAAAAACTGATTAGTTTCCTGTGTTTCTCTCTGCAACCATTTACATTTTATTCTACAGTAACCACATGATGTGATAAGCAATCATTTCTGTACACTTTAGATGGCTGCTTAAACTAAAAAAAATGAGAGTTGAGCAAGAAAATCAGGCACCTTGATAAAAGTTCAAAAGGATTCAGTAAAAGGCAGTCACTTGAAAAGTGCCCACCACCTCTTCTAGGCATGCAACCATTCAACGTATAAATTATAAACACAATCACAAAACTATTCCTGTAGCCTTTTAACATTTCAAGCACTATTTATGGAACATGTCCTCCACCTTTAGATTTCTGGCTTCTTTCTTAACAATCAAAATTTTCTAACTCTAAGCCACAAATGCCACCCACACATACATTAAAATCTGGACATGGCAGACTGAGAACGATGACTTTCATTGTGGTTATGCATTTTTTTCCAGATACCATCTATCATGGAGACTGCATAAAGCTTAGTGTGATGTTAAGTGGCCCACTTGGCTCACGCATGGAGTGTACTCAGGTGGGTAGGCTGCCTTTTAAAAAGTATGCCTTAGCAGGGCAGTAGCAGCTGTGGGGCAAGGAAAATATGGGATGGTCAAGCAGCTAAATAAGGGGGCCTCTAGCCAGGGTGTGGAGTCAGATTGCGTATCCCAAAAGATTTATGTGTAGCCTGGAGGCTAAAGGAGCTCTTGAGAGCAGGCAGGAGAGTTAACAAGAGACTCGGGTACTTTATTGTTTTATCCTTCTAACACGCTGGAAAACACATGAGTAGACAAGTTGCTTCCCTGAAGCTAATGCTGTAGGGAATGGCATTCACTGTTACATTGTAAATCCAAAGTACATATGTGTTTTAGACTGAAAAAAAAAAACTAAATGTGTATGAACTTTTATTCAGAAAGAATTAAATTTGTACAGAAAATATGTATTAGAATCAATTCTGAAAGCATCTTTACAAAAACCTTTTTATGAGATACTGCACAAAACTATAATAATCAAGTCATAATGTTATGCAGTAAAAGGCAATGCCAGCAAAACAGGCAAAGAAATTATGTTGCCTAAACAAATGTCCTGCCTTAAATTCCAGAATGAGTACTTGGTGGAACACCTTGGGCAAAAGCTCCTGCTGGGACTCTTTTGGGGCAGATTCATACCTTTGCATCGTGGCAAGATGTCATTTTTTTCCAATATTCCATCGCAGTTCAAGTGGATGCTGAAAATGGCTTCAACAATCTGCAGTAACCTTAAAGTTTCATAATAAATTTAAAAACTGTGACTCTCAAGGGCATTCACTTTATTTTTAAACACAACCAGTTCAGAACATTGCTCGAGTTTCTGGATGGCATCTTGATGAAAATTTGTCTCAATCTTGATGAAACTGTCTCAATTTTAGGGGTGTAATAGGAAATACCCCTGGGGTTTGACAATGTCTGCTTGTTGCCTTTCAGGCTTTGCATTGCAGGGGTTGACTAACCTTCCCATCACAGCAATGACAACTGAGATTGTCTACTATGCAAGCATTCTCTCTTCAAACTTTGTCCTGACACTTCTACCGTGAGCAGTTCAGAAATATCTACTCCACCACTCTAACCAACTACATCACTTGAATTTGATTTAAAAGTAATTATTTTCAACTAGTTACTTAACAGAGTCCTGGTTTCAAATTCTAGTCTGGTCACTGTCATTGTGATCGAACATTATCTACTTGGAGTGGCTTTCTCTCCAAGAAGTCTGGCTTTCCTTCCACATCTCAAATATGTCTCTTTTATGGGGACTGCAATTCCAAAGGCAGCATTGGTGGAGAGTAGTAGTGCTGTTGTCTCTTAACAAGGAGGCCAGGGTTCACATCTCAGGTCCCTCCTGCATGGGGTTTGTATGTTCTCTCTGTGCCTGCTTGGGTTTCCTCCCACAGTCAAAAGACATGCAGGTTAGGTGCATTGCTGGTGCTAAATTTGCCCTAGCATGTGTGTGTGTGTGCCTCTGTGTTCACCTTGCGGTGGCCTGGCACCCTGTCCAGGAGTTGTTCCTGCCTTGTGGCCTGTGCTTGCTGGGATAGGCTCCAGCTTCCCCTAGACCCTGCTCAGGATAAAGGTTTAGAAGATGGATAAATGATGACTCTAAACTAGTGAGTGCACCATAAGCTTTACTGATGCTTCAGTATTCCTGAAGTGAACAAGTAAATTAGAGAAATGGAACTGAGTTAAGTTTGATATGTAAAATAAAATCTTTAGTTCTTTTTTTTTCTGTGGTTACCTTGCAATAAGTGCACCGTGGAAAGGTAGCCTACTGTATTTTCAAGCTTGATTGATGCTTCACAAAGGCAATACTTGTATGGTTACCTTAATTTTTTGTTTTAATTCCTTTCAGATTCGCAGTAAAGGCATGTTAGATAAAAACATGTATATTACTCTGTAGAGTAAATGCATGCAATGCAGTCTTTAGTGTTGCTATTTGGGGGAAAACATTTAACTGAAATACTCGACCTTATTCTTTATTTTTAAAGTGCTACTTCACACTAGATTTTCAACATCTTATCATTTTTCAGTTTGGCCCAATGCTATTAAAATCCAAGTATCGGATAGTAGCAAGTGTTCTGAACCATAGTTTACCCATTCTACAACTGTATGATGTTTCAATGTTACGCTGTCTACTTACCGTTTTTTCTGCTAATGTGCTTTAATCAGTACTAACAAAGCTATCTGCTTATTTTCTGTGACCTATTTTTCCACTAGAACGTTGGGAGCAATAGATTCTTCCCCCACCACCAGGCACACCAATGTTTGTGTCACGCTGTCGTTAATATGGTGTAATTTAAAAAAACTAGGATACGATAACGTTATTTCTGTAACAGTACATCCTCTGCACCGTTATGTACTGACTATGCTATACACGTCAAACAATATAAACTGATTAAACCTCTCCGCTGTTACCTCGTTTGAAGTCAACACCACACAAAAGGCAAGACACTCAAGTCTGCTTTTTCATATAACGTATACCTTTTAGATCACATTCCTTTCCACTCAACAAAGCCATCGCTACTCCCATTCCACGTCTACACACTCTGCACGTGCACACTTAAACCGCTTAGTGACCGGCAGCGAAGACAGGAGGGATGCGAGTGTCGTAGCTTCTCCGCTCAAGAGCGCCTGCGCAGTAAGATGCCGCTATGTGCGCCGCCGCACGTAGCGGGAAAAACGTCTGCAGGAGCAACTAGAGGGCGCTGCTGAAACTGTGGCGCGACTCAGTGACGGATATAAAAATCTGGAGACGTCTGAAAAAAAGGGAAGTCTCGGAAAGAGTGAGAAGGTGGCAGCTTTCAAATAAATACTGTGAAGATTACTGCTCTGGGTATCTCTTGAAGAATTCGAACAGCCGCTGAAGGTATGAGGAATCGCCAACGGAGTTGAATGTTAGGATATATTAGTGCAATCCAAAATATGGAAAACACAGAGCGACACCAATGAGAAAATCACAGAAGGTTCTAGTTGCTAGCGTGATATTCTGAATAGCTGAATCGAGGTAGAAGAACTTAAGATTTTTGGGAGATTCTAAATGAGGAGATACAGGGGTTACTCGGAGTTGTACGAGGGCGTGCCAGTGACTGTTGATGAAAACTGTGAACGAGGTGCGATTTAATTCGGGATGCTAGATTCTATTTTGGACTCCTATTGCCTTGAATTTAGCAATCGAAAGGACGCGGACGGTGCTCTGTTGCTAGGTGTCGGGAGCTCGGGATGTGGGGTTCGTTGTAAAATAAAATCTTACGTAATCTGTTTGAAGATGTACGTCAACGGCAATTAAACGTACCTTTTTAATTCAAAGTTTGCTCCTAGCAAAAGTTTAAACTGAGGCTAATCAGATTTCAGCAACTAAGTATTGGTTATTACCGTGCCTGCATTTAGCCGGGTGAGACGGGATAACGGCACTGCACTTCATCCCGTTCTCTTCACATGTGAACGATGGCATCTCGAGAATGTGCCGGTGAGCAGTGTTCGCCTAATCCACGGCGCTGCCAGTTTGTGTAGGAGTTGGGGTTTCTTTTACGATCATCACCTTGTAAAGTTAAAGTATCTCCGTCTTCTTTTTGAAGTGAGTGCAAGGAGGACATAAAAAAAAAACATGCACTTCATTCATTAGTTGAACAAAAGAAGAATGTTTAGAGCACTGGATCGAGTATCGACCTGCTAAACCGTTCCCTCGTACAATGATAGTGGGGTCACGGTGGGGGGCGGGGATAATACGTGGCACATTCCCCCTGCAGCGTCAGCCGACAGGGGCGCTCTAAACTTCTCTGTGCTTGCAACGTGGAAAATCGTTTAGTTGGAGTAAGTTTAGTTTGAGAGACCCCGGTGACCCACTCGTATAACCAGTAAGCCCTGCCTTTCGGGCTTGCTGCGCTGGCAATCCTTTGCGTAAAAGATGGGGCGCATACTCTGAAACTACGCTACTTCACTGGCTATACACCACACTGGAACCGACACGCCTCAGCTTTGTCAGTAACTAACAAGTATCTATACACAGCATGTCCAGTCCGTAAAATCGGTGTTCTGTGATGTTTCATTGAAAATTAACACTCTGTAAATGTTTGAAGTGGCGCAGTGGTTAGCGATGTTGTTTTAGAGATCCCTCGCCCGGTGGTTGTAAGTGCAATTTGCACGTTCTCCGTGGATCTTCCTCTGGGTATTTCGGCGTACCTCACACATCCTCGGAGTCGTACAAGTTCAGTTATTTAGCTAGCGCAGACTCGCCGGGGTCAACGAGTGGATATGGGGGACGAACTAGTGCCCCATTGTGGGCTGTTTCCTGCGCTGCGGTCAGTGCTGTCGAGATGGACTCTCGACCCTGCGTTGGATCAGGAAGGTTTTAGAATGAGACTTATGAAACCTTGAAGCAAAGCCATGCTGCGTTAATGATGTACCTGTGATTGTAATTATTTTTGCACCATACGTATGAACACATTTTATGGTGGCTTTCCTGTCATGGTGCAATGTAATGATCGACTAACGGAAAACGAGAAGTAGACGCAGGATTAAAAAAACACACGGATTGCATAATTTTCTTGATATGGTCTTTTTAGTCACGTTTAAGTTGGAAAAAATAAGAGACTTTTAAAAGGTCCTTTGAACCTTTTTGCTTTGCCATTGCAGTAAGCGAAACTTTGAATAATTGCACCCTTGTACTACTGAAACACCCCCCCCCCCCCCCCACCTCCTCCAAGAAATTCCAAGCAATTTATTTCTGACATGCATTGCCTAGTAGACCAGTTCTTGGCAACACTACACCACTTGTCTAATTTAAACATTACTAGAGAAATAAGAGAACATTCATTCATGTATTTACTGAGTCTGCTTGACCCAATCTGTTATTGGCCCTACAGTATCGGGCACAAGGCTGAAACTAACTCTGGATGCCGGATGCCACTACATACAAATCAGCTGCATCAATTGGTCACAATTTTTTATGGCACTGTTTACAGTGTGCAGCATCATAAGGCACATTATAGGGCTACCATAACTACAAGTTGCATTTTAATCTAATTTAAAAAAATAGTGTAAAAATGCCATCATTCACACAGACACATGTTAGAAGAAGCAGCAAACCTAATATGTATACCTTCAAGATGTGATGTGGAAAACTGGAGTATTAAGAGAAAAGTACACAAACAGAGGAAGAACTTCACAGCAGCAGTGAGTAAGCCCAGGATTTGAATAAGTGTTTTCCACTTTGGGCCAATAAGAGAACTTCCTGCCAAATGATGTTGATAATAAATAGGAGCACAAAGTATCAATGTAATATTTTTAATAGACTAACAATATAATTTCAGACATTTTATAACTAGTAAGCTTTTAAAAAGTTTTTATGCTTACTTGAGCCTTTTTATCTTCGGACTTCCCCATTCATGCAGCTTCTCAAATTTATTTTTAGCAGCTGTGCAATCTGTCAACACAATTGTTAACATATTTACTTTTTAATATATTTCACATTGTGTCTGTTTATATTTTGAATGAATTATACCTTGTAGAAATTTTAATTGTGTTTTACTCTCCATAAAAACAAAAAAGGCTTTCACCATTGTGTGATAATGGGGAGCAGGAATCTGTTCGATCTGCATCAGATGTACAGTAAAGTAAGAGTCAACTGTGGATGTGATGCCAGTTAGTCACTTGTCATACTCGTGGGAAAAAAAATCATCCTCTCTCATGCTTCTTTAGGATACTGGAACAGAACAGGAGAAACACCCATGTAGACACTGGAAGAATGTGCAAAATCCTCACAGATGGCAAAAAGACAAGGAAGCAAATCCAGGCTCCCAGAAATATTAAATATTAAACTAAAACCATTGTGCCACCATGCCAAATATTGCTTCACTTTTTTTTTTTTTTTTTTTTTTTCTCAGTGAGGTATACCGATCCGTGTTTTTAGAGACCAATTAAAACTCTAGACGCATCACTGAAAATAATGCTTTAATATATGTAGCACTTTCCATAGCAGAGATGTCGCAAGCTGTTTCCAAAGTAATTTGTATTGCAGTACAGAATGAACTGCAGTGTCATCAAATGAAAGTTGGCAAGTGAAGTTATCAGGGACTTGTCATTTGGGCAGTTGGGGGATGGGATAAATGGAAGGCAGGAGAGACCTCACAGTGGCTCAGTGGATAGTACTGCTGTTTCACAACTTTAGAGTGCTGATTCATCTCCTGATCATTTAACTATTTGTGGAAAAATATTTGTTGCATACATTTGGGTGAACCAAATATGTGGGGTGTGACAAATGATAGTTGGATAGGTCTATAGGTTTCTGGAGGCAAAATAATAAAAGTTGATTCTTCAAACTAGATTGACAATTTAACCTGCATATCATGCATTCATCTGCAGAGGTTATTATTCTCAAAGACTGGTAGATTTAATGCAGTACACATTTATATATAAATTAGCACTGAACTTGTGATCTGAATTTTGTCATTTATATATAAAAACACACCCTGGACTCTCTGGGAAGTTTTTTCCTATGTTTTACTTACTTTATTTAGATCATTTGCTTTTGTTTTAGCAGGAGGCTTTTGAAGATTGTGGGTGGCCAAGCACCTATAGAAAAAGTGATTGCTAAAGCAACCATTTGGTCATTTTTGTGCATCAGTTGGTGTGATCTGCTGGGTAAAAAGTAATGGGTCTCTGCCTTTGTATGCTTAAAAAGTGCAGCTAGTAAAACTTCAGTTGGGGACCACTTGTAAGAGTCATAATTGCTGGTTTATGCTTTTCAGTACATTGTGGGAAGTTGAGGTCGGCACCGCCTTTCAGAAAACACATTTCTTTTTTTTTTTCTAATATTCTCTGGTTTAGTTTATATACCCTGGGGCAAACAGTAGAAACAAAACTCCTAGAGGAGCCACTGCTGCTGCTCCACCCTGAAATCTTTGTCTGCTTACAAAAAGCACAAGCATCTTGGCAACTGTTTTACCGCACCCATTGGCAGCATTGTGTTCTGTGCAGTGGCAGTCAGGTGTGCCATGTTGACACGAAGGCCTGTTATTCTGTGTGGTATTTAGATGGGAGAAAGGGAAAGCGATAGCATGTTAGCCTCAGTACTTCTCCTGTGATTGTATTTTGTTCAGTGTGTGAGGTATGTTTGGTGGATTTAAGGAGAACTCCAAAAGTCCCAAAAAAGAATAAACTGTTGCTTCTAATTCTATTGGGTTCAACTGGCAGTGTCACTCCACATAAATTGTCATTTTGTCATATAAGCTACTATGTAAGGTTTTTCATGCCAGAAGGAAAAAAATTAGACACATTTACACAGTAATAGTTTCAGGATTTATAAAGCGCACCTAATAAGTAAGACCTAGCAGACTTGTCACCCTCAACTGGCAGACAGCATGTAGAGGAAATCCATGTGCCCAATAAAATGTTGGGTTATACAGATTGCTGTGTTGGGTACAAATTTAAGTTATAAGTACACTTGTGAGGAACAGTGTTCAGTAAACTATAGAAGCACAATTCTGTACTCTGATGCAATGACATCTTATGTAGTGGTGCTCTGGCTTTGAGAATGATGCTGTTAAGAAAGATTGTGACCTTCTATGATCCTGTAATGGAAAGCGCAGGTTACTTGTGTGGCTCCACTTACTGAGAAACATTATTGAAGTTAAAGTGCATGTACTTATAGCTGAGGAGCGCACATTGGAGTTATCTTTAGGCTTTGCATGCACCTTTGTTCTAGTGGTTTCAAATCCATCTCGTTGATTCGCATTTGAGCTCAGATTCATTTACTGTGTGGCTAAAAAAAAAAAAACTTTCATTTTTAGAAATTAACTACTTTTTTTGAAACAGTAACTCTTATTTCTTTGGCTTGAAAACAAGATGGTATACTGACCATTCGATTTTGGAGTATTCATGGACAAAACACTGTTTAACTCAATATACTAGCTCTGGAGTCTCAAAAAATGTAATCTGTGTGATGATTTTTGTTTTTAATTTACTGAGCTGTCAAAAGAGTATGCCTGATTATACGTGTGTGTGTGTGTTTGTGTGTATGAGGATAAATATGTATATAAATGTGTTCATAAACCTTCTTAATCCATTTTAGGGTCAGGGAAGCCCTGGGCCAATCCCAACAGTACAGGCAGTGAGTCAAACACTCTGGACAGGATATGAGTCTTAGAACACGTTTCAGGATGTGGGATAAAAACTGAAGGGCCCAAAGGAATACCTGTATGGACACAAGAAAAGTGTACAGACTCTACACAGGAAGTAACTTGGAATGGTATTCAAATGTAGGATTCGGTGCCCACCACCATGACATTTCTATACAAGCTAAAATTGAATGAACAACTAATACCATTATATATTCTGACTATTTGGGTAGGATCACCTGCAGTGTCTATACTTGGGTTGTGAAACCTAATGGTCAGAGTACTATACCAGAATATTATAAATGATCTCATTTCATCCAGTTCCTGAACTTGCTTAATTGAATTCATTGTCATGAGGAACCAAAGCCAGTATTGACAGCATCAAGTGCAAGGTTGGAACCAGTCCTAGATTTGGCAGGAGTTAATTGCACGAGCATTTCCTGCAATTGCCTAAACTTATGCCTGGGTAACTTGGTATTGGCATTTTAACCCAAATTGCTTGTCTTTAGTATGAGAGAGGGAACTGGACCTTGTCTGCATCCAGGAATCCCATCCCATGTCCTGCAGTTGTGAGACAGCTGTAATAACCACTGCACCACTGGTTTTTATGGATTTAGATCCGAGCTCTGTCTGGGAAACTAGAGATGTGAACTTTTTCCTTGGTCTTTTGTCATGTCGTGGACTACTGTTTATGAAAGTAAACTTTGTGGTTTCTTTCATCCTTCCTACAGAGAGCAGCAGGTTTTCTTTGTTAATCTGTATCTTATTTTATCCAGCTTCCCTTTTGTCCAAACAAGTGCCCACACCTAGTTAACTTGAAGCACCCACAGCATAGAATGGGGTTTCCTCTAACCCTGTTCCACCCTGAAATAAATAGTTATTATCTAAACGTGTACATGTAGGCAAAACCTGGTAATATTCCATGATTTTATACATTTGAAAATTTGTAAATGTTATGTACACTTTAAATGGTACAAAAACATGACTAATAATGTTTTATATACAAGTCTATATGACTATCATTGTGGAGTCATAGCCCATCCTAGCAGAAAACCGCCTAAGTCTGGAATCTGCATATACTGGCAGTGTATGTGTGTTTGGACTTCAAGTTCTATTTAGATGGAGACGGTACTGGTCAGTGACCAGAAGTGAGCTTAATGAAATGAAGAAGGTACAGTTTGGTGCAAATTACTAATAACCTCTGAGAAAACTAATTTGCCCCACTATGCTTTTGTGTTTCTGTCAAGTTCAATAATCCAGTTTTGCCACTTTCTGCTTATTGGTTCCTCTACATACAAATATTTGAATTAAGGGGTTCAAAAATGAAGGGTTTCATAGTTCTGTTTCAGACTTTTAGAACTTCAGTGTAGCTCTTGGAAAAGGACAGCATTCTACCTGTTTTAGCAATCTTGTTGGGATCACATGGCAAAAAAAAAAATCTGAGTCTAAGTACTTCTGGTATTTGTGCAGCTGGGTTTCAACCATAAGTATCGTTACCTTTGTTGACATTTGTTACATCAGTTTACTTGGCCCATCTTGACTGCCCTACAGCTTTTTAAAAGTTTTTATTGTATTTTTTATTGTGTGCACTGTTTTTTTTTTTTTTACATATTTAGTGCCATTTGTAAGATGGTCTGATCAAGTTAAATGTATGTGTTAGGTGGGGTTAGTGGTTGAAATGAATAATATTCAATTGCAGATTAAATAATGCAGAGCATATTTAAAAATTTATTTGACAGCTGCCTGGTTCATGTGTATGAATGACATGGACTGCTACAATAGTCTGCTGACAATCATGTTGGGAGGAGCTTAATTCCATTTTCTCAGTGAATTAGTGCTAAACTCTCTTAACAGGTGTTGGTTCTATCCTTTTTTAAATTTATTTATTTATTTATTGTTTTGTCATCTGTACAGTTTTCTTAAATCCACCTAGTTTAGTTCATGGTTTTGGGCAGCTGTAGCCCATTCTGTCAACATACTGCTAAAAGAGTTGCTGACTGTTGTAGACTTTCAGCAGTTTGCTGTCCAGGCTTTCTCCAATTTTTCTTGAAGTTGAATGCACAAATATACTGTACATTATCAAGAGTAAAGCAATTTATCCAAAGAATGAATTTAAATTCAGAGATGTTGCTTTTACTGAATTTGATGCAGGGCAAAATTGAATGCTTAGAAAAACAGCTAATTGTCATCTCTCCCTTCTCTTTTTCAGCTTAGACACAAATTGTTACCATGGTCTGCAGTATTGGAGTCATTTTTTTGTTTGGTAGCCTGTTGCCCTGGTCAAATGGTGCTAATGACTTCTTTACTTCAACTGGTAAGATTTTCAGCCATTTAAAATTCTGACAGTTCCTAAATTAGTTTTCTTCAACAGCACTGAGATTCACTCTTAGGCTTGATCTGCATTGTTTATTCCTGATCATCTTAAAGTAGGCATGTCCTGTTTGTCCTTTGGAGAAGGCTGTGAGGACTGTACACAGCACTTTGAAAAGACCAAAGTTGACACTGGGTTCTAATTTCTTAAAAAGAAAAAGGAGTATTGGATACTCTATGGAAACAACAGAAGAGCAAAATATCGGTTTAGTTATTTATTCCCAAGACCACTAATACTGTCAACAAGTGGTGCTACTGTATTGCATGATCAGTATCTTGCCTTTAACACTCACTAACTCTGGAGATATCTTAGTATTATTCTGTGTAGCATAGATATGGTATTTGAGTCTGTCCTGGCATCAGGAATGGCTGCTCTAAGAACGTCATCATCGTCATCATCAACAAGCCTGTATGAGCAATATTAAAATAGGTGGAGCTGGATGATTATGTCCCTCTGCCATTGAGTTACATGTGGTTGGTGGGGGTGGGGTGGGATTGGTCTGTGCGAATGCATGTGTTTATATCCCTTTTCTATAAAATCAGTAATCCGTGCTAGCTACAAAAACACAAAGTCTATTGAAAGTGTATCAAGGTGCATTGTTTTTACTTTTTATGAATATAACTATTTTCTGTGCATTAACAAAAATCCTCTGGAACTGAAAAGCTGAAATGCATTGAAATGAAGTATCATGTTAAACTTTTTCAAAAGAATGACAGTTGTTTGTCTGCACAGGTCAAATGACTGATCTCCTGCATACAGAGAAGGACTTGGTTACATCCCTCAAAGACTACATCAAAGCAGAAGAAAGTAAACTGGAGCAAATCAAAGAGTAAGTCCTGCTAGTCACTTCTGACTTTGAAATCTCAATTGCACATAACATGTCCGGACCTGCACTTTCTCAATAATTACATGCAAGCATTTTTTTTAATATCAGAATTTTATAAAAGAGCCTGTGCACAAACTCTGAATAGAATGGCCGCTCTTTAGGTTATAGACAATTTTGAATCCTATAATGGTTTAGTGCTGCCAGAATGTCAAGGATTATAAAGAGTTCACGAGCCTACACATCGAAGTGAATAATTTAGGTCTGTTGAAAAGCTGCATTTCACTTAGAAATTAATGTGAACATTATAATATATACAAGCCTTATAATGATGTTAAGTGAAATCCTCTTAATTGCCCCTTTATTGTTTAATACCACCCAGACTGGCTGAAGTAAAATGTAGGTTTAAAGAGATTTTTTTGTTGGTCAATCCTTTCATAGTATTAACCAAATTGGAGTGATTCCTTTTGCTCTGTGTTACAATTCAGTTTGAAATAATTTTAATAATGCATTTGTATAGCACATTTTGCACACTGAATGCAACTTAATTTGTTTTACTCCAAAAATGACAATACTAGTTAACTTTATTTATAAATGTAAAGATAAAAATGGATGCTCGGTTTAACAATTCTAGTTTAAAATTGTGTCTAGTATGTTTTCTCAAAGGTTCAGTTTAATAATTTTAAGAAAATTACAATTTATTTGTACAGGACTGGCCTGGTATATTAATATTGGGACAGGGATAAAATAGAAGTATAGTGGTGTCTGCATTTACATGCAAATTTGCACGAATCAAATGTGAGCATGCCAGATGAAATTGCATAGCTCAAAGCACTCACTTGGCAGGGACAGAATAAAGTGCTTGGAAAATACGTGCTAGAAATGGAGCAGAACTGGAGAACACTATGTACTTTGCAAAACAGGTGCACTGTTTTATGCTATGGACATATTTTCTCATTGGTCCTACTGCTTTACCCAGAAAAACCTAATTGTTTTATTCCAAAGTCTCCAACTAGGTTTAAAATTTGGTGGTTAGTAACTTCCTTCTGATTTTTTTTTTTTTTTTTTTTTTATACTGTATGAAGTGCCTTTGACAATATACAGGCAGTCTCTGGGTTACGTACTGTACAAGATAGGGACTGTAGGTTTGTTCTTAAGTTGAATTTGTATGTAAGTTGGAACAGGTACATTATTTTAATAAATGCTATTGTTGACCAACTGTAACCAAGTGCTCTGCCAATGAATAATGGAGTTTCACCTCACTCTGACTTTTTTATTGTTTCTACTTTATTTTCCATGGTGGTTTTTCTCTTCTTTACTGTATCACCAGCACTTGCATCAGATTTGTGTTCAGAGACATTGTTGAAGGGTGAAGACAAAAGGTTAAGATGAGCTCTTCTGCACAGCACTATACACGCTATCGCAGCAGGAAGGCACCCCTCGACAGTACATCTGGCGTACTGACGAGAGACAACATCCTGCTATGTACGTAACAGTACAAGCAGGCTTGCTATTGAGAATGAATGGGGGCAGCGAGGGACGGTTCACCACACAGTCACCTCCACTTGCATACAGTATGCTGCCTGCAGCATCAGCCCACCGAGAGCGAACCGGGTGCAGCCAAAGGCGGGTAGTGAATCGCCCACCGTCTCCATTCAACAGGCAGCCACCCGAGGCACACTACAATGCTGGCCCCTGCCTCCCCATTCACCCTCAATGGCCTCCGTTCAGCCACAACCGGGTCATCACTTGCAGCATTACCAGCCGCTCCCCAAGAACAAACAGGGCAGCCGTTCAAGGGACACTGCAAGTCTGTGTAGTGGGTGGGCAGTGAAACGCCCCCCTCTGCCCTTTCCGTCCAGTCAGGAGCAGTAGCTGTGGCGGTGTGGTGGGCGAGCAGCGAACCTCCACCCCATCAAGCCTCTGTCCTGCACACGAGCGCTTGCCACGCTCCCAGCAGCCCACTGAGAATGAATGGGATGCGTCCCCCACCACCCCATTCATCAACCGGAGCCACCCATGGGACACTACACTGCGTGAGCAGCGAAACCATCCCCTCCAGCCACCGCTTGCAGCGTCTCCAGGCCGGAGATGACGGAGCGTCAGTTACTGAGGAGCCTGTGTCATGTCCCCCAGACAGATGTAAGAGCAGCTGTGGCCCCATTCGTAAGTCGGATGTCCGTAACTTGTGGACTACTTGTATTTGAACAACTCAAAATATAACCTTTTGTCCAACCATTTTTTTTTATTTTTTTTTATTTTTATTTTTTTAACTACATGCAAGTTACTTTGCTTTATCTACTTAAAGAAATTATACTTTCTAGTTGTTATAAAGATATGTCTCCAGATTATACTAGTGTTTTGAAAATTGCACTCAATAGATAATCTAAAACCTCTTTTGGCAGTGGGGGAAGACCCTTCAATTAGATTTTTTTCAGATAATTGGGAGTCTGCTCTTGGTAAAGTGCACTCTTCACCAATTTGTGGAAACAGTCTGAATCAACAAAGATGAGTCAAGTTATACTATCGAAAATGTCTCTGCGTCCAAAAACAACTTACAAGTAAAGCTGTCACGCACTTGCTTCACTGGGGTCACGTTTTCGGGATTGTCTTGTGCTTCTACTATAGTAAAAGAAAATATTACTTCTCTTTGAATGACCATCAGACATAAAACTTAGTTTATGATAACACCCTGCCTAATGAACAACCTCTTGTGATGACTTATTCTGTGCTGCTAGTGCACTGTTTTGTCTTGCTAATTAGAAAGAATCCTATCCACCTACCATAATACAATGGGGAAAAATGTCCTATTCTACTTAGTTTGGAAAAAATTAGATTAACTACACAAACTATTCAAAAGTGCTTTTAGAAGCTTATGAGACATTTTATTAACATAGTCCTAAATTAAATGAATGTACAAAGTCATTAATTAATTTTTTGGATATAAATTTTTTTCTGAGTGGTTACTTCATATGAAAACTGGATCTTTCCTCTCTGTCTAGATAGGTAGGTATTGAGTCTAACTGATTTTGTAATGCACTGTTTAAAATAGATGAAATGTATGAAGCAGTCTAATTGTAATAGGATAACATTCACAGGTGGGCATCAAAGTTGGACAAGCTTTCTGCCATAGCTGTCAAGGATCCTGAGGGCTTCCTGGGTCATCCTGTCAATGCCTTTAAGTTGATGAAGAGGCTGAATACCGAGTGGGCTGAACTGGAGAGCCTAGTGCTCAAAGATATGTCTGATGGTAAGAGGCCACAGACTTTAAAATAAGAAAGTCTGACCTTTTTTTAATATGTGTTTTTGGTAAATTCATTGTGTATATATGGTATTCTTTTTGTATGTGTATTTTTGCATTCTAGATCTGTCCTTAGTATTATAAGTGACTAACTCGGTTACATAGTACTTTTGGCACATACAATTAACGAATGGCGGTATAACGGAGGCCCATTGATGAAGCCGGGTAACTAAGTACTATTCTGTATACATTATTTTTTACTTTTTACCAGGGCGTAATATTAGTTCATTTGAGCTACTCAGTGCATTTGATTAAATATCTACCAACAGAAAATACTTACTTATTACTTTTACTCTGAAGCACTGTCGTGTTCTGTTCTTATGCCATTGTTCAGAATGTGATATCAATCAGCTATAGAAAACCGCATGCTTTATTCTGTTCAATGGCTTCACTCCATCAGTTAATTTTTTCCTTGCTGTTTTTTGTTTTCTAATTTCATCTTTGTGTGTTTAACTTCAGAAAGTGCTTAATGCTTATTGTGGATTGGCACTGCGAAATTAAAAACAATACAGAGTGGGACATCAGTATTGCCTTTTATTCACACCGATTATGCACAGATTTATAATAATAATGCAGTGTAATCATTTTATCTCTGGTTTATTGTCACATGGGACATACCCCCATTCCGCCAAAGTGATGTACAACACTGTGCCATAGTGTGAAAATCCGACCCCATATAACCCCCAACCCCCCCACAACCAAAATGCTGTATGTGGGTTGTCAAGGAACTTAAAAGGGTAAAACTGGGTCCCAAGACCACAAATGTTGGGAAACGGTGCTCAAAGTTCAATTCTGTAAGCCAGAGAGACAGTGAAATTGTTATCCCAAAGTGGTTGAGGAGTTGCCACATTTGTTATTTAAACTTTGTGAGCATTAATGAAATTATCAGAAATAGCTCACTGGTTTATGGGAATTGTGCTTATAAATAATTACTTCTTAACCTTTTTGGCACATTGTATTCCAGGTTGGAGCTTAACCATTCCTTACTCCTTTGTGCCTGTCTTCTTGTCATATTAAAAAGCATGTCGTTTTGTACTTGGAATCATTTCCAGTATTTCCCTTTTATTTGCTAAACATTTAATTTATGTCACTGCAACAAAAGGCTTATTTCAGTTTGTATTTTCATTCAAAAATAGAATTTTATTTGAAGACTTTCTATATATTTTACCATTAACAGTTTTGCTCATATCTAGGGTAAAACAAAAGAGAAATTAGACTTTTTTTGTTCATAAGTGCTGATATTGCTATTTTTCTGTCCATCCTAGTGTAAGATGAACGCTGGTTAGAAAATGGAAATGGATCAAATCATTGGCAAGCACATTAGGAAGAAACTATTAGACCACATGGAATGTTTGTTTTTTCAGTTGTCATTTTTCTACATCCATTGTAAAGGGCATTTCCCAGTGTAATTTCCCACACTGTCAGTCAGGGTAATGTGTAAATTGCTTGTGAACATGTCCTCAAACCACTGCCCTCCTCACATTCCCATCATCCTATTCACAGCTAATATTGTTGTGCCCTTTCTATTTTTACTGCTGCTCTTGGGGGTTTTTTTTTTTTTTTTTTTTTTTTTTAGCACAGCACTGGGAAGCAAGTGTCTGCTCCAGCTACTCAAGATTACAAAGTGCATTGCTGTGTGTTATTGCCTTATCTAGCTTTTTAATGTCTTGTCAATTGGTTATGCACCGAATGGTTTAAAATACAATTTTGTGACATGACATAGGGTAATTGTCTAATCCTTACATTTAATATTGTTACCTGAACGTGGTAGCATTTCAAAAAAGTCAATACAAAGATTTTAAAACAGAAATGTGAAGATCAGTTTTATTGATAAACAGAGATAACAGAAATAGAAGAATTATATGTCAAGCTTGGGTATAAATGGAAAAACTAGTGCTGATATTCTCAGTTTATATTAGTAATAGGACATGACTGAGTAGATCAAACCATCATTATATAGCCTGACGCATTAAGACAGTCATGTTTTCCTTGTATATGGATCTGCATTCAAGTGCACAGACAAAATTATGTCCTATCTGCGATTTGCATGTGTCATTTGCAGCACCTGCAGTCAGATCAATCAAATAGACAACAGTTTGGACTTTCACAGACATCTCTTTGGGCTAAGGTCAATATCTATCTATCTATCTATCTATCTATTGACCTTAGCCCAAAGAGATGTCTGTGAAAGTCCAAACTGTTGTCTATTTGATTGATCTGACTGCAGGTGCTGCAAATGACACATGCAAATCGCAGATTAGTTTGCTCTCACAGTCTCTCTCAAAATATTTCAAACTTTGTTCAGTAAATGTTTCAGGAATAGTGGGTCTTCTTAAATGTAGCTGGTCATGTAACATTTCAGATTGGGTATGATACTATATCTAACACATTGCCTAGCTACTTTACATTCAGTTTGTGTTTTTCTTTTTCTCTCTACCCCCCCCCCCCCCCTTTATCTTCTTAAACCTTTTATATATAACCATGCATATTACAATCTCTCAAAGCTTTATTTTTGAGGAGCTCCCGGTTTCTGTAATGCTAGAGTTTAAAGGTTTTTGGTCACAAGGTCTGAAGACACCAGTGTATTTAGATGTGGTACTAAAGAAATCTGGAAACTGAGCTTTCTGTAATTGATTACTTTTAATTGCTACCATTAATGAGCAACCGCACATTGATTTGCATGAATCCAATTGAACTTGGTTTCCTAAACTATGTGTCTCACAGGGTCATGACTCGCCATTGCATTCAATGGAAAAGGGACGTGAACAGTTTGAAGTGTCTCACAATGGGTTGAAACCATGTGCAATTTAAGCAACATGATTGGCAGCGGTGAAAGGATTTATGACTGTTGATGGAAATTTTCCAAGGGGGATTAAAACCCTCCCACCCAATCAGATGGTCTCTATGGACTAGACCTGAAAAACACTAAGAGGGGCAAGATTGGGTCGCAAAAAAAAAAAAATGGTTTAAAGAAACATTACAGTGAATGTTTTATTTATATTTCAAGAGATATATAGATAGTGTAGAAGTTTACAGGTCGTTGGATGTGCTACCCAAGTTTCAAATGGATCCAAAAGTTTAATTTTATATTGCTGCTGTTTAAACCATGTTCTTAATGTACATTGTAATTCACAAAGGTTACCTTTTTGTGCACAGAGCTGGGTCTGTTTTGCAAACTGTCTCACATAATTGTGAGAGGCGAATGTCTGTACACTGGTACACTCATGTTTTTGCTTTTGAAGCTCACTTGGCATTTATAGCATAGCCATTTGGTCTGCTGTCAAAGTGCCCAAACGGACTTTGGGTGGAAATGGCTTATTAATTTTTTTTCTGATTAACTCTCTCTGGGGATTAGAGACCACAGGTAATGAGACCCTGCACTCACATTGAGTGCTAAAGCAGGTTTATTGAATGCAAAATTATATACACACACATAAATAACGATTTTTTTTTTTTGGGGTAGTGAAGCATGTGTGCTGGGTTGATTTTATCACAGTGATTTAGCAGATTTTTATGCAGGACATATGACCATTTATTAAAAGAAATACTTTCTTCAGAATTGACTTTATCTTGTACCAATTTATATGTATTGCCTGAAATAATTTATGGAGTTTGCAAATTTAAATTTTGTTTCTGCAAAATAGTGTTCTAAAATGCGCACGTTCCCACTGACACTTTTTGGAATGGTGTTGTGTCATTGTAATAAATTGGCATTACAAATTACTATTTGCTGTGGCTAGTAGATGTTGAAGTAATAGAAAAGTTAAACAGATTTACTGAAATAATTGTTCTTATTATCTGTATGTATTTGCTAATTGGAGGTATATGTATGTATGTATGTATGTATCTATGTATTTATTCTCTTTGGTAATGGCAATGGGTGAATTGCCATTTTTGTTCCTAATAATGTTTCGGATATACTGTGTTTATATTAGCAGTGCCTTGCAAGAACTCAATATGCAACTTTTCTGTGAAGAGCATTATGTTACAAAATGTGTAACATTTGTGTACAAAGTATAATTTTTCTCGGTTTGCACTTGAACACATTATTTTGTAATTTAATTTGTCCTTAACTTTCATTTGTTTATTTATTTTCCCAACTCGCTCATCTAAGGCAGGGTTTTAGGTTTTTCTTAATTTTCTCCTGGAGCATCTATAATTACACATTTATATTTCAATAAATAAATTATTTCTATCAAGAATTTTTATTAGAGTATTTCTTATAATACATGATGCAATTTATCTAAATCTAGTGGATAAATACTAAAACACCCATGAGACAAAAGTGAAGCTGTCTTTAGATTTTAATTTCTTTTTCAAATGTCTGAGAGAGTCATTTGGATTTATTTTTTCACATATTGCTTTTGTGTCTGGTATACTTTACTGTAGGCTTTATCTCCAACCTAACTCTTCAGAGGCAGTACTTTCCTACTGATGAAGACCAGATTGGGGCAGCGAAGGCATTGCTCCGTCTACAAGACACTTATAACCTAGACACAAAAACATTTTCTAGTGGCGACCTTCCAGGTATGGAGAGTGGTTTACTTTGTTTACCTATTTTAATGAAGGAATATATGTGTAAGTGATATAAAGAGGGAGTCGTACAAGTATTGTGGATACTAATATTACTGAGTTGTATAATGTTTAAGTTCACTTTTTGGCTAGTGTGTGGATGGTTAAAAAAATATTTTGGCATATTGATGCTTTTTTTTTTCCTCTGGGTGCGTAGATTGTATCTCGGTTCATGAATGGTGTGATTGCTGTGTGCATGACAGTGCTCATCAAAGTCTATTGGGTGCAATGTAACTGATCTCACCTCTTTCAGAGCATCCAAATCCAGAGAAATTGAATATCCACAAAATATTTTTAGTAGTCTATTAGTGAACACCAGGAGCCCAATTACAGTAATATATTTCATGCTGAGGGTTGTGTTTACTGTTGTGTGGTGTGTGTGTGGTGTTTTTTTAGTTTAGCTAAAATGAAATGAGTTTAGATTCAGAAGTATAATGAAACATTTTTGTTTATCAAAACCCAGAGGGGAAAAAATCAAGGTTAAACATGGCTATCAGTTCTTTTATAAATGTGTAATTCTTTAAGTTTATTTGACCGGTTAGTCAAAGACAGTTGTGGTTAATCCTCCACGGGTAACAAGAGGTTTACTATGCTTAAATTTAATATGCTGATCAAAATGACGATGGCATCGTGCACACAGTGAGAGATGCTATATAAAACGAAACCTATTTACTAAATGTCAGTATCATGACACAGTTGTCTTTGCATTGTCAATGGTAATTCACAATTTTATTATTTTAAGTGCAATATATTTTTTAAAAACCGCTACTTTGAACATAGACAGATGCAAATGGGGCCAGGTTAGCTTTTTAACTCCTCCTGGTTATATGCAGCTCATTGTTCAATTATATGGTTGTTCAAGAGTAAAGTAACACAAGGTCCTGCATTTTAAAAACGGTGAGTAAATAAAATTAAACACACAAGAAGTGTGATTTTTAGTTGGTCATAAAATAAAGCAGTAGAGGCTGAGTGCTTAATATGACTTTGTTAAAAGTAAGGCAAAACTGCATTAAAGTAGAACCCCCTCACTTCTTTATAGAAATACAAACTAAATTTGGACTTGTGTAAAGTCTCTGTGACCACAAAATGAGAGGTAATCCATGCAGCATATATTGTTAAAATCGCCTGCTTCTGTAAAAGCAGTTGTTGCCACTGATAAAAGCCTGGTCTCTGTTTTTTCTGGATGTGCCATTATTGTGATGTAAGAGAAGGAAATAAAACTAGGTACCCCACATAGACATTGGGAGGATATGTACAGATTTCATAAGGACAATGTCCAAAGAAGGATTCAAACAACTTCAATATTTTTTGGTGTATACAATATACTACATCTGTAAAGTTAGACAAACCAAAAAATATCCATCCATCCATCCATTTTCCAACCCGCTGAATCCGAACACAGGGTTACGGGGGTCTGCTGGAGCCAATCCCAGCCAACACAGGGCACAAGGCAGGAACCAATCTCAGGCAGGGTGCCAACCCACCGCAGGACACACACAAACACACCCACACACCAAGCACACACTAGGGCCAATTTAGAATTGCCAATCCACCTAACCTGCATGTCTTTGGACTGTGGGAGGAAACCGGAGCGCCCGGAGGAATCCCACGCAGACACGGGGAGAACATGCAAACTCCACGCAGGGAGGACCCGGGAAGCGAACCCAGGTCCCCGGGTCTCCCAACTGCGAGGCAGCAGTGCTACCCACTGCACCACCGTGCCGCCCACCAAAAAATATTTCCCAGTTAAATCCATTTTCTGTTTCAGAAGATGGCTTTGGGGTACTGCAGCTTCTAGGCAAATTAAGTCTTAATTATTTCTCACTTTTATTTTGGTGTTTAATGTTTGATTGATAAAGAGCCAACAATTGATTTTTGCTGTGTGTCATACTGCTCTTCACTGAGCATACTAACTTGTCTTCGTCTGCCTCCTTTCTTCAGGTGTGACGCACAAGGCCACTTTGACAGTAGATGATTGCTATGAGTTGGGTAAAGTTGCTTACTCAGATGCTGATTACTACCACACAGAGCTGTGGATGGCACAGGCATTGAGCCTACTAGATGAAGGAGAAGAGTCGCCCGTCGATAAGGTCACACTTCTCGATTACCTCAGCTATGCTGTCTACCAGCAAGGAGACCTGGACCGAGCGCTTATTCTTACCAAGAGACTTCTGAAGCTGGGTATGTATCTGGGTAAAGGTAGGGAAGGGGTAATATGAGGTAATTGCCAAATGCACTTTTCTTACTGGTCTTGTTTAGCAATATGTTCTTGCTGAATCTAACTGGCTGAACCCTATTGATATATGGACACCATTTAATGACTGGTAGCAGTCCTGTTTCTAGTGTACTGTGCATTGTTTATTTGTTTGTTTACGTCTTTTCAGACAGCTTGTATTTTATTTTCTTACACAGATCCTGACCACCAAAGAGCAAATGGAAACCTGAAATATTTTGAGTATATGCTTGCTAAGCAGATGAAAATGGAACAGGCAGATGAGGGCACCAAAAAGGAAGAAGAAGTAGGCCAAACTAACCAGAAAAAAGGACCTTCACTTGATTACCTGCCAGAGAGAAAGAAGTATGAGCAGCTTTGCAGAGGAGAAGGCATCAAATTGGTAAAGATTTTTTTCTCTAAAACATAGCTTCTATCACCATGAAGGTGTGTGGTATGAGAGTGCTTTGAGATTGTGTCACTAGGCAGGCTCAAATGAAATTACATTTTTTCATAGTACTTTTAATTCTGAAGCACTTTTAAGGTTAAGAGGGTGGAGTACTTTTTTGTGGATTGGTAATATGTTGAAAAAATTATTTTCCCATTATTTTCAGATATACTTTTGATTGTGGTGTTATGCCCAAAATTTCTTTCTAGTATATGCAAAAATTGTTTGTGGTGTTAGATGCAGTCATGCAAAGACGGTTCTCTGCAAGCTGGCCTGCTCTTTTGAAGTTGAGCCTCTACGTTTTCTGTCATACGCATACATTTTTGCTATTTACATCTCTAATTGGTAAATAGCTGTTTAACTCTATTTTAATTATTGTTTAGATGAAGGGATTAAGCCTGGTTTTTTTTTAGATGTCTTGAAATACATAGAGGGAGGTTTTGCTTGTGGTTGCCAAGACCAGGCTAATGGTTTGACAGCAGTTGTTTTCTTAGGAAGCCATTTAATACCATGAATAATGTTCAACCAAGGAAAAGATAATTGGACTCGAACAAGTGAGCTTCTTAGACAAAATGTAAGTGTACCAGTATAATTGACATCCACCCCTCACATTCCAAATTTCTCATAATTAAACATAGTAATGGAATGATGCTTTAGCAAAATTTATTTACTGTATAAGGCTATGGGTTGTGTGGTTTTTTTGTTTTTTTTTAATATATATATATATATATTATATATATATTATATAATAAACTTATCCCCTTCCCTAACACAGTAATGCATTTCCCTTATGTTAAAGTGAGGGGAAGTAACTGCTAGGACTTTGGCCATTATCATGGAGAGTACGCATTCTTATTAGGTTAAGTGCAAGCTCCATTAGATTATATCGCACAAGGTCATCTTAGGTTAGCTTTAATTTGCTTGAAATATCCACTTAACCTATTAACTTTTATTAATTTTGCTCAGTTTTTAAAAAATATATAATATATATATAATATATGGTTGTGATGATTATAACCTCGGGGACAGAGAAATATTGATTTAGTTGCAAAACCTTGTTTACAGAACTGGATCTTACTGTATGTCTAATTAGTGGCCAGTTGGTTTTGTTTATTCATTTGTTACTACTTCATTCTCAGACACCTCGTAGACAGAAAAGGTTATTTTGCCGCTACTACAACAACAATGGGAACCCGAGGTACATTCTTGGACCAGTCAAGCAGGTGGATGAGTGGGACAAACCCAGGATTGTACGCTATCTTGATGTCATCTCTGATGAGGAGATCGAGACCGTCAAGGAGCTGGCTAAGCCCAGGGTAAGTTTTTATGTATTTATTTTTATTTATTTATTTGTTTATTTAAAGTCACAACTTTTAATTATAAATGATGACAGATGCAGTCCACAGAGACATAGCCCAGTCCTGCAGTTGCATGTATGCCTGGCCAAGAAGGGGAAAAAAAAAAAAAAAAAAAGAGAGCTTGCAGTCTCCTATTTTGTGTGGGCATCAGATATTTTGTATTGGGTACACAAAGCTGCACTGTACACAACCTCCAGACAAAAAAAATGAAGACAAATGTGCCAGTCTGTTGCAACAGAAACAAGCACCTAATTTTTGGAAAAAAAATTTAATTCCAAAACCTGTTTTTGCAAATGTACACAACCACACTTCCAAAATTCTCTTATTCTCTACATTTTTTTTTTTTTGCTCTCTCTCCCTGCAAACCACGGTTTACCAACCCCTGAAAAGGTGTTTTTCTTTAAATATAAAATACTCCCTTTTGATAAATTTACTAAAAAAAAAAAAATAAAAAAAAAATCTGTGTGCTTCCCCTAAAGGGAAAACATCATCCCTCTCATTAAACATTCACTATGTTATCATATAGTGCTTCCAAATTAAGGTCATGTCACACAGACTTCATTTACATAATGTTGGTGAGCTGGGGACAGTCAAGGACCACCAGTAGTTTGACATACCCTGTGACTCAGTCCGACCATTAGCCCCAAACAAAACCAAACTTCTTTTTTTTTTTTTTTTTTTTTGCATTAAATAATTGGGTTGGGCCCGGCTGAGCACAAATGAGAGCTCAGTTAGAGGTACAATGCATATAATGCAGCAACGGGGAATTTGTAATGCTGGTGTTTTGAACCTCCCAAACTGATGTCTCGTTTATTATGTACCATGGTAGAAGGGGAAAAAGAAGGTTGCAGCTGAATTTGCTGAACCCCTAAACCCATCGCACAGGAACCGGCTCCACCAAACCTCATGTTATTGGCTGTCAGAAAAAGGTTCGCAATTGCTGTACTTTGGTAATGTGAAAGTCTGCTAGGCAACTCATCATGCAATAGTATTATTTGACATGCCATGTGATTTCTAGCCACATAAATTAACATGCTCCAACGACAAGATCAGCAACTTGACATCCTCTTGCACTAAAAGTCATGGAATTTAACATTGGCTTTAGTTTGATCCGTGTCATTGTAAAGTAGCTGTTCCTGAAGTGAACTAAAGAAGAAAAAAAAATTGCACTCCAGCTCTGACATGGTTTATTGATTCAAACCACATGACATGAGGTGTAGAAACCAATTGGAATAAAAGATGCTTATAAAATAAGACACATGAAGTTCACAAATTTACAAACTGGCTCAAGTTTTTAGAACTGTTTTTATTGGCCCATGAATTTGACTGGGTTGGCATCCCTCTTCCACCAGTACAACATGTGACTTCGTGTTGTGGCTCTGCAAGCTGTGGTGGGTTTGGAGCTGTAGTTTTAACACATTTCCTTTTTGGCTGGTTGGCTTCACAGCTGAGGAGAGCCACAATCTCCAATCCCATTACAGGAGTACTGGAGACTGCCCATTACAGGATTAGCAAAAGGTAAGGAGAGAGGGTGTGGCTGGGCAGGCAATGCAGGGGTGCCCGCCATCCTGTCCCAAGGCAGGAAGCACTCCTTAGAGTGGCTGTGCAGTGGGATGCTAACCATGGGCTTTTGCCCCTGTATCCTTCTGTGAACCTTTGAGGCACATTCTAAGGAGTGTTGCTTGCAATTGCTTATCTTTCCAGGGGACCAGTCAAATTGGGCTTTACTAACGTTTGTGCCTTTTCTTTCTGTTAAATATCCTGGCTTGAAATTAGGCCAGTAGCAGTTGATATTGACCTAGTAAGAGACCATCCCTATTTTTCTTTCTTTCTGTTGCTCTGCTGGGTATTCCTGTGTGTAGCTAAGACGTGCCACCGTTCATGATCCTCAAACAGGCAAACTGACAACTGCCCATTACAGAGTCTCCAAGAGGTAAGGATCATTGCCACAATTACTCGAAGGCTCTTGATCCTCTAATGTCTGTTCATCCTTCTGACTGTCCAGAAAAGCACTGTGGGGATGGTGGGGAAAGGGTGTTTATGGAATGACTGATCTAATATACCTGCTCTTCTTTGCTTAATAACCTAATCATAATTTTCCCAACCACTGAAGACTTACAGCCTCCTGTTAAGTTAATAATTGATCTTTGTGTTCTTAATAGTCACTTTAAGCTAAGATGTGCTAATCATGTAATGGATGGTGTGATTTGACATCAAGCTCTACTTTTTATTTAATTAGTTACTGGCATCATATATTTGAAGTCACCATTTTCAGTGTGGTCTTTTGGTTGGTGAACTCAAGTGAATTTAATTTGGAAATGTTCTGCATGGCTTCAGTTTTCTGTTCTGGATTTGGCTTTACAGTCTTTGGAAGAGGTAGAAGTGGAGTGGAGGCAAAAAAAAAAAAAAAAATTGGCAACACAATTGTTTACATCTACTAGATAGTATAAAAGATGATATACAAGCTTGAAAAGAAAACTTGGAATTAAAACTGGTGAGGCGATACTTTAAAAATAGTTGTCTAGGCTTTTTTTTTTATATATATATATCAAGCTTCTGTTGGTGACTGCAAGAAACTGCTGTAGAGATCCATTATGGCAAAATGATGACGGAAAGGACATGAAATTGCAGCTATGGTCCATTAAGTGACTTGCACTAGGTCATAATGAGAGCCAGGGCATGCATTAATACTTTGAAATGGATAGTTTCGTGAAAGTGTGCACAAGCTGGGGTAGGTTTAGTGATTTTTATATTGTTTTATCGAAGTTATTTAGATATCCTGATTTTATTATTAAAAGATAGTGCAAGGGGAATTTAAGTATTAAAGTCTTAATTTGGTAGAAAAATAAAATATTCCTAAGGGGGTGGTTTGTATTTTCATGTTCTTTTTATAACTGAGCCGGTAACATCACTTCAAGACTGTCCACCGACTCAACAAGCTAATTAAAAGGCAAGCTTAATTATAGGACACACTGTGGACCCCCTAGAGGACATAGCAAAGTAGAGCGTTAAATCAAAACTGAGTGCCATTATGAACAATGCTACACATCATCTCTCTGACACTGAGGACTTTCAGCCAACAAATTGTATTGTTCCACCCTATGATAGAAGTATAAATTTAAATTACTGAACAAAACAGGATGGGGTAAATTTACTTTTGAGTTGCTGCCAGTGTATTCCATCCAAGTTTTGCATTGTAAGTGCGCATGCAGTTGATTTTTGAAACTTTTATGAAATTTATTTCATCAGTCGTTATTTAGTGCCTCCATAACATTAAAGTTGCACACGTTTCTCATTAGTTTGATTGTTCTTTTCCCCATTCACTTTGAAAGCTTTTACATTTTTCTTTTAAGTTTTCCATTTAACACACGTACTGGCAAAAGTTAATGGAAAGCAAGTAATGATGTTGCTAGCAGGCTGACACCCAGTGGTTTAAACAAGTGAAGATAAAGCAGTTAAAACTATTTTTTTAATATTTGCTCTTTGACTTATTTCTTGCCCTACATGTACTTTTATCACCTTTCCTCTGTATCCACGCGTGCTTCAACATCTCTTGACCGACCCTCCCTCTCTCGTGTGCTTTCCAGTAAAGCCTGCTACTCAGATTCCCTCCTTATTTTTGAGGTTCCTTTTTTGCCCCTTGTCCACTTCTATACTTCTCGTCTTTGAGGGTGACTCTTTCAGTGTGCCTCCTTACACCTTTTCTCTTCCTTGTGTGTCTTGCACTTCCTGTTTCAATTGCATCACTAAAGACAAAATGACTAATTGGGCCAAAGCCTAACTGACCAATCATATTGTTTTGTGGGAATAGATAGATAGATAGATAGATAGATACTTTATTAATCCCAAGGGGGAATTCAATAGAATAGACTTACTCACAGACCTTACTGTTTTTTGATACAGCCTCTGCATACTGCCATGAACACCCACAATGTAATACATAAGTAATGTATTATTACATAAAGCTAGGAGCCCAATGATAAAATGGATATGTGGCAATTTGATGAAGGACAGACAGTGTAGAGCTGGGAGGAAGGAATTGTGAGGAATTATCAGACAGCAGACTAAGTTTGTTAGGTGCATATAATGCAAAAGGTAGAAAAGCATAGCATAAAAAGATGTATGATAATTAGACTAATAATGAGGGTAAGCAATATTGAAGTCATGAATGGAATGAAATGAAGAAAAATCATTTTGCTGTTAAGAATTGCAAGACGTTAGTAACACAGAGGCCTGTGGAGTTACCCATTTTGACCACTTAATGGCTATGGCTGTTTTTTTCCCTACTTTCCAAACCATTACATAGTTGCAATGAATTACAGCCAATTTGAGTTTGGGACAAGGCAGGAACCCACCCAGGATGGGATGCCAGACCAGTGAAGGGCACTTGAATACACATATCCACCTTTACATGAATTGAATCAGTGCTAGGATTTCTGCTGCTGCCTTACTGCTCCAGAAGATTAGATTTTCATCCTGATTACTGTCAGTGAGGAGTTTGCATTTCACACCAAATCTTCTCTTTTGTTCTGGTTTTCCTGCCACATCATAAACATGTAAGTATTGGACATACTGGTAACCTTAAATTGGCCTTTTAATTACGTGCAGGATTTGCACAGTCCAGACCCCAGTGCTACTGGTGTAGGCTTACATCCTTATGACTCTGAACTGGGTTATGCAGGCTCAGTAATGAATGGATGAATAAACATGTATGAAAATACCGAAGGAAAACCCATGTGGACACCAGGGGAAAACATGCAGTCCATGACACAGCTGGAAAATGTAACCCAGTAATAGTCACACTTCCAAATGTAAAATGCTTTTGATTGAATGTATTGCCATTTCCCACCAGAGGGAGTCTTTTGGCTGTCTTTTCTCACAGAGCAGCACTGCTTTGTTAGAGTCCCCGATGACCTTCAGGAGTGGCCATGGAAACAGTGCTTTAACTTCACTGCAAGACTGTGCTTGTATGTATTCAGAACTGACGAGCAGTACGCTTCAATAGGTTTGTCACAATTGCATATCTTGTTTTGGTTTTTGTGACATTTAAGCCATTTATATTTGAAGTATTTCATATTCTTTATGATTATTAAATACTAAAAGTATATTTAGAACTCCAGCATAATAAACCTTTGCAGAATTATGGTTATGCTGAACCTAACAAAGATTATTAATTTATGCAAGGAAGAACAGAGATCAGACCTGCAAAGCTTGGCTCAATACAGGGACAGAAGTGTATCTCTCCCCTACCCCCACATGTTTTCTTACTCCTGCAGTCATGTCACCTTTGCTCATTGTTGTTCGAGTGTCTGCAGAATGTAGATTGCTAGTAAGGACCTGTGACTTGTCCAGCATTCCTAATGTCACCTATAGAACAAGCATTCTTTTATACAAGGCAGTCCTTTAGATGCCGAGACCAAGGGCTTGTTTTCTGGTTGGGTGAGAGGTGCCAACTGCCCTTGAGACTTCAGTGCTGTGTTCTGTTCATGCAGGTGTGTCGCGCAGACCCTCTGGAGATTCTGTCGGGCTTCTTTTTCTGCATAGGATTGCTCTAATGCTTGCATGTTTTCTGTCCTAACAACAGACCGCCGTCTTCTATATTCCTATTTTTAACTTTTTTTTTGTGCTAATCTGGTGAAATAGTGCTGTGCAGGACAGGGTTTGCTTTTAGGTTAATACTTAGGAATTGTCAAGGACTGATTGAAAGTAAAGTGATATGAAATCATTAATGGCAAGGTAGTCTTTGCCTTTTTTTTTTTTTTTTTTTTTTTTTTTTTTAAATAAATGAATTATGAATTCAGCCTTTACCTGCACAGCTCTAAAAACCACTTTATTTTATTTTTTTTTTTTTTCTTTAAAATTTGTAAAGGGTTGTTCCAAAGAGTATATTGAAAATCCAATTTAAAAATGAATTTTGAATAGATTTATTTTGTATTGCACTTTCCATAGTCTACATAAACAAAGCGCTTAGTAAAGAATGTGTATTTAAAATTGGGGTTGGGGTTAAGAATGTTGGATATTTCTCTGAAACAGTATAATAATTTTCTGCTGTCACAAATGGCAAGCACCAACTTTAAAGCAGTTCCCTAATCTCTATATAATTATTTTGAATTATTTAACGTGCTTGATAAAAATGGACTGAATACAGTCTAATCCAAAAATGGTTGATGTGTTTAGTGGTTTGCTGTGTGGTCTTTACACAGAAAACATGCTGTACAAGTCTGCAGTACGTCATAGACCACTATTAGTTTACTTATATATTCCTCATATATAATGTGTAGCCAAACAATTACGACAGTCTTCATCTGGTTCAAGATGTTTCTTTAGAACAACCCTGACTACAGAAGTCAATTTAAGGCACCTGTCTTCTCTGCCTGGAGCCTGTTGTGCTATACAGTATTGATACAATGCACATTGTTAGTGGTGTGCCACATCTAGCTGATGTACATGCCCACCAAGATGTTACTCTTTGTGTCTTTCCCCTTGTCAGTGCCTGGCTGTCTGCTTATGAGCATCCTGTCGTGGCTCGTATCAACCAAAGAATAGAGGACCTGACCGGTCTGGAGATGGATACTGCTGAGGAACTGCAGGTGAGACATTTAGGGCCTAGCAGCAAATGGGAAGAAAAATTGCTTTTAATTTATTTCTTGATTCCTCATTTGTGTGTTTTTTGTTGTCCTTTTATTTTCCTGTCTTTGGGGAACAATTTGGAACTTTTTCCAGTGTTACTCAGTTCACAAATGTTAATACTGAATCAATAGAAAGGATTGTACATGGTTTTCTGATAAGTTCTCCAACAACTGTTGCATACGTATTCTAGGGAGGCGATATTAAACATTTCTCATGTACAGTACTTAAGTTCCCTCCTTTTGATGCGACTGGGAAGCTGTCCACAGGCAGGACTGTTTTTAATTGCTAAGTTGAAAAAAAGGCCATGTCACATTAGACAGGTTTTCCAGGAACTCACCATACCTTTTAAACCCTTTGCAAGTGCTTTAGTTCTCGATTTGTCAGGGGGCATGTTATTGGCAGTCAGAGAAAGGGGAGAGCATAATATTTTAGAAATGTGAAAATGTACTAGAAACTCATCACTCAGTTGTGTAAATTGACATGCCCAGCAATTGTATACGTTAACACGAATCAACAACAAGATCAGCAACTGCAATCATCATGTCCAACATCCCCTCTGACTAGAAGTCCCATAATGTTGTAACGGCCAACCCCTTACCCAGCCGGCGGCCACACTACCAGGACCCTTGGCCTGGATAAATTACTGAGGAGAACCTACTTATACCAAGCCGTACCTCTGACAAATAATATTTTTCCCTCCTCCCCAATCGACGGTTTAAAGACTAGCAAACAAAAGCAGATATGTAAAATAAATGTAGAAATGTATTAAATAAAACGCAATGACAAAAACAATAATACAAATCCCAACGTAAAATATATAAACCCTCCACCAAACCAGCAAAGTGAAAACACCACATATACAATAAAAAAAAGCCTCTCTTGCCCCTGCAAACGTATAACAAACACAAATAATATCAATGGATGATTACTGAATGTCAATGACGTGAAATTGAGTAAATCACTGTCCAGAATACTGATGGCTGATCAAAAATGAATGTGTTTGAATCTTCCAACTGAAACAGAACAATCTCACTGTGCTTCCTCTGCGAATGATGGATAATAATGTCCAACCCCGGGGTTTCTGACGATGATTGAGCTGTCGTGATTCCGGCGGAATGAGAAGCAAACTGGAACAGGGCGTGATGTAAATAATGGCAGAAAAATGATGATCGGTTGTCGGTAGTTGATATCTCCATCTCTCTCCTTCCTTCCTTCTTCTTTCCCTCCTGATCATTTAAATAATGATGAGCCGGATGTAACTGGCAAAACTCTGGTACTGACGTGTCCATGGGTCGCTGCCTCCCTGCGAAATCCTTCCCAGTTTCTCATTACGGGTACGACATTTAAACAGACCCATATTAGTTTAGACGGGGCGCTGTCACGAGACGCGATTGGGTGCAAACACTATAACCAACAATATCTATGTGGCCTCACTACAATGTGACATCGGCATAACCTGCAGTATGGCTGTGGCCTTGTCACTGGAGAAGAGTGGTATTGGGAATGTTTTATACAAATCAGATGAACCTTACAGACAATTTGCCCCTGAGAATTACTAATCACTTCTTATTTTAATGCTCAGTAAGATCAGCAGTATTAACGGCTGGGTTTCAAAGCTGAACATTCCACCCTCTGGTGAGCCATTCTTCTCTAGTGCTTTGCTCTGTAAGGTTGTGGAGTGTATAAGATGATGCCACTTTTTCATTTGTGGGGTTAACTTCAGAACTGCTACAATACATCAGTAAAATAAAGGCCTCTCTTTTCTACTCGTACTACCTGTTCAAATGTCCGAATTCCGGTAAAGTTCCAATTGAATGTGATTAAAGTTATCTTCTCCTGCCAGGTTCCCAGTTCTGTAAAGCAGCTGTGTAATTTCATAAACATTTCTAAATAATAAAATGCCTTTCATCCCCTAGCTCTTTGGAAACCATCTGAAACACTGCAAGGCCTTGGAACATCAAGCTGATTAAACATCGGGTTACAGTGTGAGGGTATTCATTGTGAATCTAGCTGTATGGAGTGCACCCTCTAGCTGAATGGAATAATTATTTTGAATATTTCCTTATTAACTGTAATTGAGTTTCCCTTTAATGTGCCTGCTATGAGACTCAGTGCTTTATAATAATGACCTAGTGACTAATTTTATTTTACTTTCTTGATGTAGGTAGCCAATTATGGATTAGGCGGCCAGTATGAGCCACACTTTGATTTTGGGCGGGTGAGTAAGGCTGCATTAGTATGCCTAAATTAATATTTTAGGCAATGAATGCAATTGCCATTGTGGTAAAGTGCCCCCCCCCCCCAGAATGTTAACTGTTTACTTCTCTTGCTTTCAGAAAGATGAGCCAGATGCCTTCAAGGAGCTAGGAACAGGCAACAGAGTAGCAACATGGCTGTTTTATGTAAGTCTCTGGGTTTAGCTGGGGGTTGGGGTATATTTTGGAAACTCTGACTAGTTTTGAAAACCTTTACTAGAAAATATGTTGATTCTGAGGCCATTACCTAAAATAACTGCTGATTAAAAATCATGATTAAAGTCCAGATTTATTAATTTCTTCAATTCTTACATTTATCAACTTCTCAGAGGTAGAAAGAAATCTAATTTTAGATGAGATTAAATTAAATATTTTGATTTTATAATTTAGTCAAACTGTGTTGATAGACAGAAACCTTGAATATTGGAACATATTAAGTAAATGTGGATTATGTAAATTTAAATAACTAATACATTTTAAAACATGTGTCGGAAGAACTATGCAGGTCAGAAAAGAGGAAATCTTTAAAAGCAGCAGAGAGCCCTAAACAGTGTAAGTGTTCAAAAAGTAGACCAATTAATTAGACAGTTGTTTTTATTCAGAAATTGAGCTTCTAAAATTTCTGAAGTAGAGTTTTTTGGGGGGGGATAAAGGACACCATCACTGGACAGTGTTGCTGCTAAGGACAAGGTTTAAATGCAAGAACTATTGATCAGTGGGGGAGACTATATGCTGACATATTGATGTGTCAGAGAAACTGTACCTACTAATGGCCAGTTTGCCTTAAAGTAGCCGTCTGTTTCCTACAAGCAAACAGTTGGAATATTTTAGCATTACACTTTATATGTGCTTGCTTTTCAAGCTAGTGAAAAGTCTCAGGGGTATTCCGCTGTAGACTGGCATTCTCTGGCATCTAGCCCTGCCAGAAGCTGTGTGTTCTGTTCATTCAAATGTGGGTTATGATTGACAGAAACCTTTTTGCAAAACCCTATGGATATGGCAGCACCTGTGACATTACAGCTGCATCCTCTCGGAATGTTAGGTAGAGGAGAGAAGTTAAAGGAACTTGAGGGAAAAAAAGAAAAAAGTTGTTTAAATGGCATATCGTTTTCAATATCACTAGCTTTATTAACTGTCATAAGCTTGTAATCTGCAACACCTAGGCCTCGTAAGATTAGCAGTGATGAAAAATAAATGGTTAAACAGTTTATATGAGTGACTTTTCCAAAACCTTTTTTTTTTTTTTTTTTTTTTTTAAAAGTAGAATGTTTTACAGAGAACAATTGTTTGATGTTTAGTTTTAAGAGTAATGCAGTAGAAAGAACATGGCACGATCGTACAAACTAATTTCTTTCTAGGTTATACAGCACTGTGTGTGTGCTTGTGTGTGTGTGTGTGTTTTAATATGGATGTCACAATAATAAAATTTTGGTGTTCAATACCAAAAACCACTGAAAGTTTTTAAAGATACTTTTTGATACCATGGCAAAAACACAAATCCCATTCAATGGCTTTTTTATAAAAGTACCACCACTATTGAAGTGAATGATTTTTGTGCATTTTTTTTCTGTAATAAGATATATACCAGTATTTAATGCTGCTGTTATTGTTGGTATTTAAATATCTATCAAGTAGTTACCCGCCTATCATTTAACTATCCCAACTGTCATGTATCATTCATTGGCATTGAAAATTATCTAAATACAGTTAAGACTTGAAGGAACCGTTCTCTCCCAGTTGGGATGCCTGTCCATCTACCTGGGGCCCCACATCTGGGTAGGGATCCTTCCCCACTCCTGGCCGAGATGCCCGTCCATCCTGCATGGCGCTTGCCACTGATACTGTAGAAAAAAAGCTGGTACTGTTACATTTTTGGGAATTTGGTATTGAACTAGTACTGCAATGACATTCATTCACATATATATATATATGGGCGGCACGGTGGCGCAGTGGTAGCGCTGCTGCCTCGCAGTTAGGAGACCCGGGTTCTCTTCCCGGGTCCACCCTGCGTGGAGTTTGCATGTTCTCCCCGTGTCTGCGTGGGTTTCCTCCGGGCGCTCCGGTTTCCTCCCACGGTCCAAAGACATGCAGGTTAGGTGGATTGGTGATTCTAAATTGGCCCTAGTGTGTGCTTGGTGTGTGGGTGTGTTTGTGTGTGTTCTGCGGTGGGTTGGCACCCTGCCCGGGATTGGTTCCCTGCCTTGTGCCCTGTGTTGGCTGGGATTGGCTCCAGCAGACCCCCGTGACCCTGTGTTCGGATTCAGCGGATTGGACAATGGATGGATGGATGGATATATATATATATATATATATATATATATATATATATATATATATATATATATATATATATATATTTATATATATATATATATATATATATATATATATATATATATATATATATATATATGGTGTGCATGTACAAGTTCAACAGTGATGACTTTTGAAGTAAAGCAAATGGTTCTCTTTTATTTGCATCCAAGGTAATCTTGAGATACTGCTCTGGAGGCTATAGAAAGATTACTTATTTTATACCTAAAATTCATTTTGTATTGTGCATAATGTGAAACCTGATTTTTTTTTTTTTTTTTTTTTTTGTTTAAGTAAGACACTGCAGAGGTTGGAAAAGATCTTTTTAAAACTTAGCAGAGTTAGGGAAAATGAAACTGTTGATGAAAATGGGTGGGCAGAGAAACAAATTGTACATACACCAAATGTAGTGGTTTACGAGAAGGAAATCTCTTTAGAAAACATATTCTTGGGTATCCTGTTACTGTTCTTGATAAATTCAGAAAAGATGCCTAAATTAAAGAAGGATACTGAGAATGGAGTGATAATCTGAAGTAAACTAGTTGTCAATGTGAACTTTGTAGGCAGCCAAGCCAAGCTAGCAAATTTTAAAATATACGCAGATTAACAAAACCTGAAAAGTAAACATGAAAATCAATATAGAGACAACTGAGATATTACATTGCTAAGGGAAAAATTATATTCTTTTATCTTTTGTTTGCAGATGAGTGATGTTGCAGCAGGAGGTGCAACGGTTTTTCCGGAGGTGGGGGCCTCTGTTTGGCCTAAAAAGGTGAGACCTTTTAGCAGCTACTTCATAAACTTGGTGTGCTAAGTGAAGCACAGAAACTAACAATGTGTTATGCTGTATGTTGATGCTCAGTACCCCATGCACACAAGGCTTTGACGCCTTTTGAGGGCTCATTTACTTAGTTTAGTCTCCTGTATCCAGCAGGTTGGACAACAGAGCCCTAAAATACGCTGCCCCACATGATATATGTCAGTAAATATGCTGCTAAGGGAGACGCTCTGCTTGAGCTTGTGTGCTCCTGGAGTACAAAGACTGTAAATAATTTCCTGCTGTATCTCTGCAGGGAACCTACACTACAACATAGTCTGTCCTGGAGATTTACTAGTCCATGACGAATTACACTATGCCTGTTAAGTTTACTTGCTTAATTAGATTCTTAACTGTTCTGAATAGACAACCTAAAAAGTGATTTTGCTTTAAGAGCTGGAAGTGATTGTTTTATCTTTGTCTCCAGAAATATAGAGAAACAAACTTTAGGACACTGTGAAGATAATTTTTCAGTAGACAAGTGGGAGTCATTTGATGTTAATTTTAGTCTTCACTGGTGTGCAGAGATGCTTAATAAAATCTTTACAGTCTACATTTTTTAATGTAATTTTCTCATTTTATTTTACTACTCTCTTACCATATCTGTACTTGAATGCTGAACTTTCTGCCTTATCCGTTGCTAACTATAGGGCTCTTCACATTGTTTTAATTTTTAAAGATTCATTCATAGATGGCTGAGAAGGATTCTTCTAAGAAGGTTGGGTAGTGTGACGTAGAGGTTTTCTAAATATACATTTAGTTTTTTTGGTCCCACTCCTTTTCTAATCTGCACTCTTATAAAAGTCCATCCTTCTCCTGACTGCATTCTTGATTTCCCCTTAAAAGGCACTTTTAACTGAGTTCGTAGATTTAAGTGGATTCTTAAAACTTTACAATCGACAAGGGATGAAAGCCTCATACTGGTGTGAGAGAATCTGTTTATTATTTGTCTTTCACAGTGCAGACTATGGTTCTGGTGGACAGGTTTTGGTATTTGGGTGATCAGACGTCCACTTTTTCCTCAGACTGGGCAAAGCCCCATTGCTTTTCAGCACCATCTTATGAATAGGTGCCCAAACAAAAATGTACATTTACAGATGTTGAATGAATCTTTATTTTTTTAATCAAGTAGAAAGCCAAATGTGCAGTCTGTAGTGCTGGCAAACGTTCAGGACCATTACAGAGTGCCGTAAAGAGGCCTATCTGGTCAGCATACACGTATGTTAAGGAGGGGAGCTCATCCGCAAACATGAAAGTATCAAATTGTGAAATTACTAAAAAAACATTCAGTGATTTTTATGGAATAGCAGAGAAGTCTCCCTTTTACATAGGCTTACGAGTTCTTGGAACAGCTTTACCTCTGTTGAGTTAGGTTGGTTTTCCTCTTCTAAACCAGTTTACCACTGTAATTTTTTTTTTTAAACCACCATTGTATTTAACACTTCATTCATGCCTAGAAATTAAAGTGGGATGGGGTTAAACTTTTTTTAGCTAAATATTGCATCCCACAATTGGGGTGGGTACCAAGAAATAATACTTTAGCTAATAATGTGGAAAAGGCCCCCTATTGCTTTTTGCAGCTTCTTATTCATGTTGTCCACTGTATAGATCTCCAAGCTTTTAAATGCCTACCTTGATTCCTCCTAGATATTGTGTAACCCCTGCCTCATTTTAGAGACCCTTAATAATCAATTGCAGATGAGCTAGTGGGTCACATCTAGTCCATTATGTCTCCCGAGTCATATTTGTCATTTTCTTCAGCATTACTTCTCCTCAGTAGTCCAAGTGGACTGTTTGACGTATTGTGGTTTTCTTTCAGGGTACAGCGGTGTTCTGGTATAATTTGTTTCCTAGTGGTGAAGGAGACTATAGTACTCGCCATGCAGCCTGTCCGGTTCTGGTTGGTAATAAATGGGGTATGTATGCATCATTATTTATTTAATTTAATTTTATTTATTTATTTATATTTTTTTTAATACATGTGTATTTATAACAAAAGGGTATCCTACTGAATTTCCCTTACACTTATTCATTTACAGTCGATCCTCAACATTTACATGTTTAAAATTTGTGACTACAAGCATTCGTGTGATTTTATTAATAACCCTTTTTTATTTTTTGTGTTGGCAGCTGCACACATTTGCAGGTTTTGTGACTACGCGCAGTATGGCCGCAATGCATGCAAGTTTGGGACATGGCTTGTATCCTACTAGGCGTTTCACTGGTCTTGTTCACCCTACCATAGTAGAGTAAAGAGCTCTATGTGCATTTGTTGCACATTTTCATTGTACTACTTTGCAACATAAAACTTGATTTTTTTTTTTTTCTTTAATTATGCCCTCAAAGTGTAGTGCGAGACATTCAGGCTCTGAGTCCAAATCGGTGTAATGCAGTTTATTCAGAAAGTAAAGGTGTCCAATAAACTGCGTGTTAGAAGGTCGTCAGTTACCAGCTGCCACAAGTTTGGCGTTAACAAATTATCCAGCTGGTTAAAGATATCGAAGCTACTGATCAGTTAGCCTCCGCTGTGCTCTGATACACTGAGACCATTCAGGATCTCAAGCGGGGTGTGAAGCATTTGTCGCTGGTGAATTATTTCAAATCAGTGCATCCATCAGGATCTCCAACGCCATTTGCCAGCCATGAAGGACAGAATGTCTGAGGTGATGTTGAGACCTTGTGAGTCTTGGCGTCTTAAGGGTAGTGTGTGCTTTACTGAGATGTTGGCATAAAAGGACTCAGAATTTAGTGAATGACTAGTGAAATTTTTTTTTGCATGTTACCAATTATATTTTGTGTTATTACATTTTGTGGTTATCATTTATGAAAAGTGCATATTAGCAGAAGTAATGTTTTGTTCTAAAGAATTCTATGTAGAAAAGTGTATTTTGAGGAATCTCTAGCGAAAAATTAGTTTTTGGTGCTCATTTACCAAAAGTTCAATGTATTACCATTCAGGTTTTTGACTTTTGCGTTGTTTCCTAGGAATGTTACGCCCACAAAAGTTGAGGATTGATTGTATGTACTTCTACATGTTTACATTTTTAAAATTTGTAAAACAGTCACACCATGCCTTAAAGTACCTTTTGACATAATGACATTCCTTCAATGCATGATATGCCCAACTCGAGGCTGCACATTATGTACAGCTGTGGCAGCGATGGCAATGTCAGTCAGTTGTTTTAGTTAATTTTCTCCTTCCTCTGTCTACTGTAGTTTCTAACAAGTGGATCCACGAGCGAGGGCAGGAGTTCAGAAGACCCTGTGGACTAACAGAGATGGTATAATTGGAATACACATTTGGGCTAAGGTTCCAGAGTCCACGTTGTCGTCATTTTGTTCTTGCTCCTCTACCCTCTTGTCGATTTTATGTGTGAACTCTGGTGTTACACTCCTCTTTCTCCCACAAACGGAATCAAATACTTTCTACATGACTACGAGATGCCCACTAAAATGTCAAAGGATATGATTGAAGGATGTTTCAGGATGTTTCGCTTTAGTAATGCCTACTTTGCAAACTGGCTGTTGATTTTCTTGTCATTATTCTCTGTACTCCGTAGTGCTGCACACTTGTCCAGGTATTGATTTAGGCCAGAGATGACCGTGTGCTTGGGTGTTTTATAACAGGTGTGGAGGATTCTGCAGCTGTTCTTCACTGGGGGTTAAGGCTTGATGTCGATGGTCAGTTTCAGGATCTCTTGTAGTTGGTTGTGTAGTGTTGGGAATGTCCTACTTTAGCTTTTTTTTTTTTTTTTTTTTTTGTATTGCACTGTGTTCCTGCAAGACCAGATTGGTCTCTTTACAGCACTCCATAATTGTCCTGAATTCTGTATTAGGCCAGTCGCTGCCAAAGTCATGCATACAGCGAAAAATGACCCAATGCATAATTTGGAGCAGAGTATAATTGAGGGGAAAAGCCAAGCATATACAAGTATCCTGCAGATTTGTGGAATGCTCTTAAATGATATGAAACAACCTTTTATTGGAGCTGATTTAGTGTTTCAGTGTTTTAAAAATGAAGGGCATCAGAACTTCTCCAAATATCACTTTTATAAACCCTTTCAACATGCAGTTTTTGTGGGAGTGAGATTATATTTATATTTTCACAAAACTAAGGTCATTTTTTTTTTATGAAAGGTGTGCTAAGGAATGTTAAGTGTGTTGAATGAATGTTTGTTTTATACCAAAGAAGAATAAAGCTATATATTGAAAATTAAAAGCAAATCCAAGTGTTGTTTTCTTTCTTTCTTTCTTTCTTTCTTTCTTTCTTTCTTTCATGTTTGCAGTACTGTTTTTCTTTAAAAACACACATTAGTCTCCCATTTTTGCCTTTCATCTATGTTTTTAACCCCCCAGATGCTGAGACTTTTAAAAATGCTCTCCAGAACCATACATTTCTGAAAACACCCACTTAATGTTCAGAGTGGATGGGTGAAAACGAATAGCTTTGAAAACGCAGACTCTGATTGGTTCCTGCTTATTATGTGTCCCTTCCTTGATTGGATTCTGCTCCTTACATTTTCTCACCTGCTTGGCTGATCTTTTTTTATGTGTGCATTTATTCGTCATCATCATCTGTCCTAACTAAATCTTTTTGTTTTTCATATTCACCATTTCTGTTGTCTGAGGGTAAATACAAGCTGCAAAAGAGTGCCTAATGTGGAGGACAGTTCCTTTTTCTGCGGACATGCATATGCCTGGTTTAGGTGAACGGCTATCTTGTATGCAGTTTCCTCTGTTTTAGTGTGGGCAGAGCTGCTTTCATACAAAATGCTTATGACGGAGATCACACAAACACTGTTTTTAAATGGACATAACCTTAGTCTGGGCAGTCAACTAGAACACCCTTTTGACACATTTGTTTCCATGGTTCAGCCTTAAAGCTTTTTCTCCTAAACTCAAATTAAGAAATCCTAGCATTTTGTCTTTCACATTTCAGGTAGATGTAAGTAATGACTGCTCAAATTCTCCACTGACCAAACAGGAACTCTTCTTCAGTGTGGCTCCAGTGGTAATTTCTCTTTACTATTTGGCCTTGGTTAAGCTGCATATTGTTTCTTTTCTTCTTCTTGTTTCCTGCCTGTTTAATCCAGTTTTTTTTTTTTATATATACATAGTGATTCTAGATATCTAAGCAAAAAACAAGGCTGTCAGTTTCTCCATTTTTCAGAACCTGCTTTTTCACATTACAGTACACTGGTACACGGACGAGAACCTTTCCACCAGTTCTGAGCATAAGATAAAAACAAACCCTGGCTGGAATCTCATTCTATTGCAGGCCAATTTTTCTTTTACATTCTGAAACCTACTTAATTTGGAGTCTTGGGTTGCACCAGCCTGCTCAAAGCAGGAAATCACGCTCTAGTGAACACTAGCCAATAACAGACCATACTCTCACACACACACACTTTTACTGGGTCAATTTCCAATTAACCAAATGGACAAGTCTTCGGATTTGAACTCCAGTTGCTCAATACACCACTGTTGTAAGCAAAGAAAAGTAATGCTTCAAATACATTGTGTGCCCACTGGAAAATAAGAACCTACAGGTGTCATCAATTCTTGTGGTGTTACAAAGCATACCTCATTGACACTGTGCACACACAAGTAGAAAGAACACACAGTACATTGCTAGCAACAGTGGTTGGGCAAAGAAACGGATGGTGCGGAGCAGTAAGTTTCCATTTGCCCCACTTGAATGGTGTAGTCTTAAGAAGAGTGGTCTGGATGTCGTGAGTTGATGGCAATTGATTGAGAATGAATTTTGTAAACTACTGAAGATTTTGACTTCTAACATTCAACAGAGAGATAAAAATATTACATTTTTATAAAAAAAAAAAAAAAAAGACTCAATTGTTATATAGAGTGTGTGCTATATAAAGTTATAACATGTTCCTCGGGCTACCTTTATATGTGTTACTGGGCTGAATGGTCATTGGTGCTGTGTGTCACTCATTTCTTGTTCCTTAGCTCTACTGACCTATGAGGACCACGTTGCCAAATTTCCTGGTGTGGCCTTCTGGCACGTGATGCTGCTTTATTCCACTCTTTCCTACTCATCCCAAGATCCTCATTACTGTTACCTTCTCAGAAATTCATACCTATCTCTCTATTATAAAAATAAATATTGGAAAGGAAAACCAGGGAGATGAGACATGATCTTCTCGGAAGACACTTAAAAGGCCGCAAGACGAAAGAGATTGGCACCCATCTCGCAGGGACCATAAATATAAGACTTGGTGCCAAGAGATTGTCCCAGGACTGTCTCACGGGGACATGGAACATGAGATTCTTGCAAGACACGTCCTACTTACAACCCAATGTCAAATAAGACCACAGGCAGCAAAACACTCAGTTGTGTAAAGGCATGTAGCAGACACAGATCCTGTGATCTCAGCTCATATAAAGTGTATAAGGACAGTACATTCTAGATGAATGCGACTAAGCGAAGAAGAAAGAGCAGCGCGGAGAAAAGAGACCCAAAAGCATTGGAGAGAAAAAATGCAGATAAGAGATTATGAAAGCAGTGGAATTCGAAAGGCTCAAAAAAAAAAAAACGATGGCACGATACACATGCAGAGAAAGGTTATGAATATGAAAGCAGTAAAATTTGAAAGTATTGTAGTGTCCTAGCCAGGTTGAAGCCTTTTTTTTTTTTTTTTTGTGAGTGACTGTTAGGTCTGATTGAGGGAGGGCGGAGTACAGCACAGAAGATTGACAGCGGGGTATTGATTGATACGGTAAGGGGGGACACCCGGGAAAGGAGGAGGGGTTGGAGAGGGTGCTAGAAGTTTGTGTTTGGGGTTACGAAGTCGGCATTCTTTTTCTTGATTGTTCAAGTGAAACTTTTGTGAGACTTTACTATGTCTGTTTTTTTTTTTTTACTTGTCTTTTCGAGCCGGATGCCGAGGTCGCTACAGTATCAAAAAAGATAGTAAAGATCGTATTAGCACAAACAAAAGGAAATTATTACTCGAAAAAAGGGAAAATAATCATCATGGACCAGGTGTAATTGAAAAAATAGCAGAACAAAGCAAGGTCAGAAATAAAAGAGAAAGTAGAAAACAAAGTAAAACGTCTTAAAGAGGTTCAAAAATGCAGGTGCAATATACTGTACATGCAGAGCAAGTTATAGAATATAGAAGCAGAAAAATTCGAAAGTATCAAAAAAAGATAAAAGATCGCATTAGCGCTAAAAAAGAGAAATTATTACTCAGTGAAATAATGAAAAGGCGAATAATGATCGAATATATGGACATAGGTGATATGTCAGAAGTATGGAAATATTGTAAGGCTTTGAAGTTTAAGTCAGAGACTTGTAGATCGTCTAATTCGTGTTGCCATCAGGGAAAAGTAGTGTTTCTACACAATGAAGAGGCGTATCCAAGAGAATTAAAAGATTTGATGTTTGGGGAAAGTGAAATCCACAAACAGTCGGTCAGTCATTTCCCAACCCGCTATATCTGAAAGTAGGGTCACGGGGGGTCTGCTGGAGCCAATCCCAGCCAGCACAGGGCACAAGTCAGGAACAAACCCCGGGCAGGGCTCCAGCCCACCGCAGAATCCACAAACACTACAGGCAAAATATAGGAGTCTACAATAATCTTTTTGCCTTTGCATCATTCAATGCTCAAAACAGACTTTATTAAATGCACATAAGTGACCTGTGCTAACCACCAGAATGGCAGGAAGAAAGAGAGCAGCAACCTCTGCAGACCATCCAGCAAATTGCAGATGGCACTCAAGAGACAATAAGAAGACAAGACTGAAGCACACAGCTAAGCATGAAGTAATCCTGATTATAGGGCAGTTGAGCAGCATGCATACACAATGGTTCATATGCATACAAGACAAAGTCCAGGGTACAGAATGCAAGAACGAGAACAAGAGAGAAATGAGGACAAATGAGGAGATCATCAAATAATAGTAACATCCATCCATATTCAGGCATTGCTATTCCATCATTAGATTACATATATTTCATTTATTATTTCATGTTTGTATTTTTGCTGGTCTTTTTTTTCATCCATCCATCCATCCATTTTCCAACCCGCTGAATCCGAACACAGGGTCACGGGGGTCTGCTGGAGCCAATCCCAGCCAAGACAGGGCACAAGGCAGGAAACAATCCTGGGCAGGGTGCCAACCCACCGCAGGACACACACACACACAAAAATACCCACACACCAAGCACACACTAGGGCCAATTTAGAATCGCCAATCCACCTAACCTGCATGTCTTTGGACTGTGGGAGGAAACCGGAGGAAACCCACGCAGACACGGGGAGAACATGCAAACTCCACGCAGGGAGGACCCGGGAAGCGAACCCAGGTCCCCAGGTCTCCCAACTGCGAGGCAGCAGCGCTACACACTGCGCCACCGTGCCGCCTTTTTTTTCAGTAAATGATCATTTTATTTTTAGGTATGTTCGTAGGTAATGCATGAAGCACCTGTTACGATAAGCCCTGTCTGTCTGTCCACATGAAATAACGCGCCCCCAAACCCCCCATGTACAGATTTTTGCTGAACTGTGGTGCACTTATTCTTCAAGGAAATTTGTCAAGACAGTTCAATTTTCATTAAGATATCTCAAACAGATTGCACTGTACAAAATTTTACAATTTCAAAATCCCCCATTGAAAAGCCTTGGTGAATTTGCAAACTCATCTATCTTAAAATGGAGAAACCTTCTGTGCAACTTCAGCTACGAATAACCGTTTCAGTTTTACCTTGACAGCAGTTACACCAACTTGTGTATTTTGTATATTTTCCTCTTTTTCACCTCCGACCTTGCCACTGACGGCAAACAGATCCTCAGTACGACTTAACGAAACACCAGCAGACTGCGTGCGCTTGTAGGAAGTTGCTGTGACTGGTTGTTTGAGTGTGAATGAGACACCAGACCTCCATCAGCAAGTCCAGCGAGATGCGATTGGAAAAGTTTGCGTCACCAAGTTGTTTCTGCTTTATGAAATTTTCCCAGCGGCTTGACAACAAGCAGAAAAGAATGAGTGCATCACTACCTCAGTCCTCCTGATGATTTAAGTCGTAATAAGCACGTTAAGTTATTTTCCCAGCCCAACCATAAAAGTACAAAATGCAAGCAAGGAAAATAAAAGGTAATCTAGATATCAATGAAGTACCCAGCACCGTGTAAGCCACTGTGCACGGAGCAAATAAGCATTTACTCAGTATTAACCTTACACTAAACCAACCTCACAGTCCCATTATCTACACATAATAATGATAAACTTTTTCACAGTCAGCATAGCTTACTAGGGAGACCAAATATCTCAGCAGGGAGGCAATCAATAAAAGTAGGACATGTGCTCACCCTGTGTATATGAGCCTTTGTTGCTGCACCCACCATTCCATAAACCACCTGGACTGGAACCAGAATGCAGCGGGTGACACCTCAGCATCACACTGGAACATGTGATGTTTTTTTTACAATGGCTGGAATGCCAATCCTGCCCCCAACCCCCAAGTTTTCCCTGCAAGATGGAGGACCTGCTTGCAGGGCTGGATGCAGATTGACGTCATACCCAGGACGAAGGAATTGCAGGTTAATAATGACTTTGCTCAAGGGCCCAACGGAGCAGAGTCACTTCTAGTGTTTATGGGATTCAAACTGGCAACCTTCCGATTGCTGGCACAGATCCCTAGCCTCAGAGTCACCACTCTGCCATAGGAGCCTTCACAAGTAATAAAATACATTATAACTTCTAGAGGAAACGAAAAAAGTATCTATTTAGAAAACATCAGAACTGCCAACAGCCTCTCATCTATAACTAGGTAATTATTTGCATTTTATTTTAGAGCTATGAGTTCACGTGTTTCACTAATGTAACAGAATGTAGAAGAATGTTTTAAGACCAAAATTCTCCCTCAGTGCACAATGGTTAGTGCTGGTACATGACGGTCTGTGCACAGTTTGGACCGTCTCTGCGTCTCCCACATCCCCAAAGTCACACCTTTTAGTTATGTTCAAATTGGCTTAGTGTGTTTGTTGTGTGTGAATAGGCTGTGCAAAGGCCTGACACCTTTTCCAGTGCTGCTGGGATTTGCTTTGGGTCCCGGCAATCCTAAACTGGATTTATTGGGCTTGCTTTGTTTAAATTCTAACTCACATTTTGTATGTTAAGGTATGCATTTGACGTCTCAGATTATTTTAACAATTCTTAACACAAGTCATCTTTTAAATAACCATCTTCAGGGTTTGTTCTTACTTTGTGCCAAGTGCAGCCAGAATAAATTACGTCCCATTGCCTTCCTCAAAACAGATTCAAGTGAATTTGAGAATGTTGTGTAATAATAATGGCAGATGTCAAAGTTTGAAAGGGTAAAGCGAGGCGATAATGATGAAATAACCATACTGCTTGACCGCGAAAACCAAAGGGAATCTGCTGGATTGCTGGTCACTGCAAATATTTGTTCATGGGGTGTGTAGAATCACACTGACCAACAAATTGGACAGGAAAAAGGAAAAAAGGCACTTTTTAAAATTCCGTCGTGACAACTTTATGTGCTGCTTTTATGGCTGAGGGTGCCTTGTGAGATTTACTTACACAACATGCAAGTCCCATGATAGTTTTATGCATGGTATTTTTAGTAGTCACATTTTTAATGTTTTTTTGGCCAAATTTGAACTTGCTTTTGGCATCAATCAAATTTAGCAGAAGCTTCATTTCCTACATGCTGCTGCCAGTAACTCCCTGCAGTGCATAAGGGGGTCTTGACAGCATGCCCGTGTATGTGTGCCAGCGCTGCGTATGTTGGTAAGTCACACTGAAGGGGGTGGGCACGAGTTCAGGTTATGTCAGTTCATGGCAGTAACTGATGGTTTCAGCCTGGGTGGTGCTGCCTGCTTCATTAAGATGGATCTTCCAAGTTTTAGTCGTCACTCCTAACCTGTGATGGTCACAACTGTTAGTTCTTCTTCTCTGCATACATTAAATAAGTCAGTATTAAACTTTACAAGGTCCAGCACCTTTAGTATTTTTAGGAGACTTTGTCATGGAAATTGATATCAATCAGTAGTAGGCACAGTCAACATAACTTTTCTATTTGTAATGCAAATGCCATCGACCTTGTATTTTTTTAGAACAGTCTAAATGAGAACAGCCCATTCAGCCCAACAAAGGTTGCCAGTCCTGTCCATTGAATTCTTCCAAAATAACATCACGTCTCGGTTCGAAAGTCCCTAAAGTCTTAATGTGTACCACACTACTTGGTAGCTTATTCCAAGTGTCTATCGTTCTTTGTGTAAAGAAAAATTTCCTAATGTTTGTGCGAAATTTACCCTTAACAAGTTTCCAACTGTGTCCACGTGTTCTTGATGAACTCATTTTAAAATAACAGCCTTGATCCACTGCACTGCACTAATTCCCTTCATAATTTTTTTTCATAATTTTTTTTCTCCTCTTAATCTTCTTTTACTCCTTTTGCTTTCTTGCAAACAGTCTTGTTCAAACAGCAAAACTGTAAGATTCTCAGCCTGTTTACTGCTTTAAAGTGTTCCTTTTTACCTACTTTCTCTGTTTAGTGCCTGTAGCTGCATTTTCCATCATTTCAATCAATAATGGCGAGGTAAGCCCTTGCTGTGTATATATTTTTTAAAAACTGACCTACTTTATTTTCATCTTTTCTGTGTCCCAGTTCTTTGGCTATCCTGATTATATCAATTTCTTCAGTAATTCTCCTAATTTTGTCTATGCAGCTCCCCTCATGCCAAGTTCTTACAGCATATTGATGGCATAATGTGCATCTCAATCCACATAACTGGTAGCTCTTCCACAGATCCAATTGGGAATTTGTCACCAATGTGTTTTAGCTCTTTTCTTAAAAGAAATCTTGGTGTGTCCTGAAGAAGACGTCCCTGCCTTGAAAGGTGTCAGTGAATTACAAAATATTCTGAATATGCAAAAACAGCTAGAAGACATGCCAGCGTCCTATCAAGAGGCACAAGGTTATAAACTAAGGACTGACTGGACTGTTGAGCTCACTCACATTATTATTATTTTTGAACTGCACTAGTTATTTTTTGCCCTTCCTTTCACTAGCCATCCATCAATTTTCCAACCTGCTGAATCCGAACACAGGGTCACGAGGGTCAGCTGGAGCCAATCCCGCCCAACACAGGGCACAAGGCAGGAACCAATCCCGGGCAGGGCACCAACCCACCTGCAGGACTCCTTTCATTATTTATATGTATATTTTTTACCTTTATTATTATAAAGACTTTCACCCCCTGCTCGCTTCACTCGCCAATCCCCAACCCCACCAGCGTTATGCGCCTTTGTGAAGAGTGGGGCTGAGCGCACCCCAAGGAGACGTGGTCGCTCCTCCGGAACCCCTCTTAAATGATGATACAATGGGAAACAAATAACAGTTGTTTTTTTTTTTTACCTCCTCTTTGCTCGATCAGCTGCTGGCTTGCTGCTGCTGCCGTGCCACGTGATCTGCATTTCATGCGCCGCTTCAAACGTTTAAAAGCCTATTTAGCAGCTGTCCTTTTGTCTCACTGCCTTATCTCTCTTGTCCCCCAGACATCCTCAAACACTATACGATCTCTTTTCGCTGTTCCGTTATTTTACCGAGTGATATTTTCCATTTGTTTGCGCTAATATGATCCTTACTCTCATTTTTTCTGAGACGTTCAAATTTTCCTACTTCGATTACCTCTAACCTGCTCTGAATGTGTATCACGGGACTTGCTTCCAAAGGTTGTAAATATGACGTGACTTGACCGTCTCGCAGTACGTGAAAGTGTTTCTCTGTCTCTCTTGAAAAGATCACATCTCGTCGCAGGAAAAAAGTCTCGTCTCGTCGCAAGTTTGTTTTTATAATAGATTTTTTTTTATTTCTCCCTTTTTCTTTTTAGCTAAAACTATTCAATCATTGGTACTTTTCATTACGTATTTATATATTTCATTACACTTCCTTATTTTGTACATTGATGGACTATTTGAAGTACTTGGTACGTTGTGTTTATTTTTGCTGTGTGTTTTGTCATAGTGGGGCCCCGGAGTGACCCAATTCTCCTTTATACTCTTTATTATGTAGACCTTAACAGAATGCCCCAAATCCTATACTCATACCACACTAGCACGGTTGACTGCTATTGTAGTTTCTTTTACATTCAATAACTCCCAGACAACTAGCTAGAGTATCAGAACAGCCAGGAGAGAACGCTACAAATGTATTGTAGGTAACATGCCCAAAATATTAAACAAAGTACAAATGAGTGCGACAAAAGTACCATTACAACCTATGTAGATGCCTACCGGGTGGCTCACTGTGTTATGTTCTGGTCCAGCTTGGTCTTTGGTCCTACGTGGCCTTTGAATGAAGTCAGTGATGGCCCGGCCTCCTCATTCACAGTTATAAAATGGAAGAGAGAGAGAGAGAGATAAGGCATTTTCCCACCACAGGGACTTTGTTTTCAGGAACCAATGAGTTCCTGTATGATGTAGCTCTGCACCACTTGTGATCCTTGGCCACATTCATGTGTTGCGTTCTCACCGACAACAAGAACTGTAATCTTTATACAATATATGAGACATGCAAATAAGGGTGAAGAGGTGTGAAGTGAAATACTTTTGGGGGTTTATGGGGAACCACCCACCACCTTATTGCTTCGATGTGCTCTGGACTTCATAGGGAAGATTATAGCTTCAAGGTTTGATGCGGTGTATGACTTGTTACAGCAGGGAGGCGGCTATGAAGAGTGATAAAGTGTGAGGTGTGGTGCTCCATCTTCACCGATAACTCTCCAAAGTCCAAAGTACTAACTAATTTGTAAGATGGTGCCAGTGCTTGTGCTTAACTAATCAGCACAATTCATCACCCGAGCCTAGTTTCTGGTTGAACAAAAAGTAACCTAGAGTAGGAGCTAAAGAAAAGTGCCAGAATCTACAAATGGCCTGAGCTCCTGTGGAAATGCAACAAAAGTTCCTGAGTTTTTGAAAAGTCCCTAGTTTCAGATAAAGCTCTAATAGTGGTGCCTATAGGGGAATTGAAGATCTCAAACTTACGGCAACCCTTTGGTTTCCTGTCACACATCAGGGAGTGTCGTGGCACAAAGAAACTCTCCTGATTCAATGACAAATCCTATTCAGCTACAAGTCGGCTCACCAATGACCAATAGGATATGTTGACTGTCTAATTCATACCATTCTTGTTTCAGCATTGACCCCATTCCATCTTCAGCCAGATTGTTCTTCTCATCTCGGGCTAGCTGGCCCATTTCAAAGGTTTACTTGTCCCTTCCTGCAAAGAGTAATATTAAAACTCAACTTGTACCAGCAGTTACAAGTAGATAGATAGATAGATAGATAGATAGATAGATAGATAGATAGATAGATAGATAGATAGATAGATAGATAGATAGATAGATAGATAGATAGATACTTTATTAATCCCCAAGGGGAAATTCACATACTCCTGCAGCAGCATAGGCCTATTGATTAAACCAATATTAATTAAAGAGTGATAAAAACACAGTGCAAGTTAAAAAGTGCAAGGTGGAGAGTGCAAGGCAGGTATAACAGTCAATAACATTGTATAATGTTTCCGTTTTATCCCCCCCCGGTGGAATTGAAGAGTCGCATAATGTGGGGGAAGAACAATCTCCTCAGTCTGTCGCTGAAGCTGCTCCTCTGTCTGGAGATGATACTGTTTAGTGGATGCAGTGGATTCTCCATGATTGACAGGAGCCTGCTCAGCGCCCGTCACACTGCAACGGATGTCAAACTGTCCAGCTCCATGCCTACAATAGAGCCTGCCTTCCTCACCAGTTTGTCCAGGCGTGAGGCGTCCTTCTTCTTAATGCTGCCTCCCCAGCACACCACCGTGTAGAAGAGGGCGCTTGCCACAACCATTTGATAGAACATCTGCAGCATCTTATTGTCAAGTAAACTGATGAATGTTTCCAAGACTCATATCATGTTGCATTCTCCAAAGCAGCACTTCTCAGTAATAGTGGGGCGCAAAACTTGGGGGAGATAACAATACCTTGTTTAAATAAAGCAAAAAACATTCTTAATTGACAATTTAGAAATGGTTTTCGAAATATTAGATATTAAGTTACATTATGCTATATTATTATATTTCATTTTGGGTTTTTTTCTATATCTTGTGGTGGACAGTCGAGGCCCTTGCTCGGCCAGGGTGCCGCTGTGATGGAAGGACCAGGGAAGAAGGCATATTCAGGGCAGTACCTCCCCCGGAACACAGGAGGGCAACCTCCCTGGCTCACAGCAGGGCCACACATGTGGAGCTTAGAAGCTTAACCCTGCTGGGGCCTGTGGCCACCACCATGGTGTGCCTGGACGTTTCTGAGCCCTGAAGCACTTTTGGGTGCCCTATAAAAGGAGCCACTCTAGAGGAGGTGGACAAAGTTGGCGGGGAGAGGAGTGGAGGCAGCAGAGGAGAGGAAGAAGAAGGAAGAAAGGACTGTGTTTTGGTTTTGGTGCTTTCTGTACTGTGCTCTCTAGTGGGGAACAAAGAAAAAGCTCTGCCCAAACATCTGCTGGACTGGAATTTGTGTCTCACATCTGTCTGTGTCAGGTAGGGTGGCTGGTACGCCCCCTGGTGGTCCACAATTTTTATTTTTTACTTTGTTTCTCCCCTATGTTACAAATTTAGTTTTGGACAAATTTCTCTTTATTCTCTAATTGTGCACTCAATTATTCTCCTTTTCACGATAAATGCTGTTTAGTTTTTTCTTACTATCCCTTTGTTATACTTTTTGATTAATTTTTGCTATAATTTTTCTATTTAAAACCACATGTAATTGTTGCAGTGTCTTTGCTTGTTTACTCTCACTTTGACTATGAAAGTTTTTTTCATTGCAATTTATGTATTTAAATAAGTAAAATAAATTATGACTGTGTTATCTTTTGGGTTAACATTTTCACCTTGTTTAACATGTTTTCTATTCCCCTTTAATTTTCTACTTACTTATTTTTGTCAAGTCAATTATAAGCCTTTTTAAATTTCCTGCTTATTCAATATTATTGTGAGCTTAAAAGACGCTGTCTTTTTATTTACATATTGTGATTTCCTTCTTGCCTTCAAGGTCACTTTTACCTCCATATTCAGCAGCCAACATGGCATGGTGGGGTGATGTAGTAGTAGTGCTAGTCCTCCAGGGATTACATTCCCATTCCTGGCTGTCGGTGTGCAGTTTGCGTATCATTGTGTTGAGTATTCAAGTTTAATCCTACATTACAAGCGTTAAGTGGCAACTTATGAGTGTGCCCTGTGGTGGCCTGGCAGGGGCACCGTGTCCAGGGTTTGTTTGTCACCTTGAGCCCAGTTCCCCTCAGATATGTTTGAAGACCCCAACCCCCAGCAACATCATAATTAACAGATCAGGTTAAAGAAATGATTAGATGGATGTATTTAGTCACAGTCGCCTAAAAATAATTCATCACGTTAAACTGAAGGGCACAAATGCTGACCTTAGATGATCCACAGCTTTGGTAAGATGAGTCTGGCGTCGGCTCTGCTTTTTTTTTTATCTCACAAGGATCAATATTTGCTGCAGCCAACATAGTCAAGTGAATGAGCTAGGTGATCACAATAGTATATTTTATATAGAGCCTTCATGACATAAACCTCAATGTGTGTTCAGAATAGGATACAGTTTTGCAACTTGTCTCCACAATCCCAATCCATCCATTTTCTGAATGCACATCATTGGATTTAGGGGGAAGGAGCATAGTCTATCCCAGCAGCTTTGATGTTCAGCAACCCTAGACTCTGTACTTCATCACAGGGGGCACTTATGGATATACAGTAACTGGGCTGGGATTTGAACTGTTATGTTTTAGCCTGATTAAGTTTGTTATTCAGATGAGCAGCATGATAGTGGAATGGTTAGCATTGCTGTTCCACTGCTGCAGAGACTTGTGTTTGAATCTTGGTCGGTCAATATTTGTATGAAGTGCTCCCGTTCCTCCCAAGTCCATGTGAATTTTGCATTTCATCAGCTATTCAAAGACATGGGGTAATGGGGTGAATGAGCATCTTGGGATCACATTAAGAGCCTGACTGTGATGGCAACACTTTAACATGCCCCATCCTATAGCTGGTACTGCATTGCCTTGGCCCTGTGACCGTATAATTTAGGCCTGCCACCTAGCAGAGGTATTCTTATTTTTCCACAGCATGTATGGAATGCTGAATGTGTGTGCCAATGGCTTTGTGCCCAGCCAAATGTCTGGCTCTTAAACCAACAGGGCCGCGGTTCGTCTCACAAAGGTCTGGGTAAACAGCTTTGAATTTGTTCCTCCATATCCGCTTCTTCAGCACATTTCTTTCCTGCTTTATAGAGAGCAGCCACCACTTTTTATTTCTTCTATTGGTTTTTAAATGCTGAGTGTAGGAAGTGGATTGTTGATTGCTTTTAGGTGCACACGCAGCATGGACTCTGGCCTCCCACGCTTGCTGTGCACCATTCCAGCTTTCTTTTGTGAAACGTGGCTATCAGTATCAGGTCAAAAGTTAACATGACTCATTCATTTCATGATACACCTGCTTCAAGTGCCTTTTGGAAAGGTCTTGTTAAGTGACAATGTCTAATGGGTCCTTGTTGCTACACTACTAAATCAGTCTGAGTGCATGCTTGTGCCTCTCTATTTTTATAATGCCAAAACAGGAAATTTTTGAAGTACAGTTTAATCCGCGCTCAGTCCTCATACTTTGCAGATTTTCTCTCTAGCTCAAGAAAAGACTTTCTATTATGTCTGCAATCTAAAAATGTTTACAACAGCCGCAAATAATACCCAGTGATCAGACCTCTGCAGTTGGACAGCATAACAGAGAGTCATGTCTGTAGTCCATTGAGCTTGGCCAGCTGATTAAAAAAGAAGTTTAGTAAAAGTAATTACATGACAGCCTCTGACATACGGTACCTGAAGTTCTATGAGTTACATACAGTTACACAAAAGCAGGTGAAGATCACATCATGTCCTGTGGAGGTTCAGCTAACAACGCAATGCACAACACATTACAAACTGAAATGTCATGAATTTCTATATGCTTATTTTAAGAACGTCAAGGACTTCCAGGGTATCAATGCATCAGTCCTGGACGTGATATGAATGTCCATTAATTTTCTGAACCCATTTATTCGAGTCTAGTCCATGGTGCTGTGAAACAGCACACCAAAAACTACCATGAAAACGTTTTGTGAATTGTGGCATATCACACACGCAAGTTGCGGGAGTGGCAACCTGGCTCTGAAATGGAAAGTATGGGGATGGATAAAACTGTTACACCATCCTCAACTAAACCCATTTTATTTCCCTCAGACTGGAGGGCAAAAATATGATGCTACTTCTGGTCCCATTCCTTCTACCTCAGAACCTATATAAGAGGAGATGCAGCTGGAAGTATCTTATTACTGACAATGCTCTAGATGAGGACACAGTCTTCAAGGAGCACATAATTCCATAAAAAGTCCCTAATTTACGATTACTCCAATCTGTCCCAGCATATGTGAGGCCAAATTTTCTTGCCAATAAAATGTGGTGCTAGCAAATGCCCCAAAACTGCTGACATTGTCTTTTGATTGTTACTCACAGTTATTGGAGACATAAAATTGGGCTGCCGCTCAAGTCAGCTTTTTAATGAGTATAAAGTTGGTTGGAATATGAGCAATCTAAGTTTTAACATGGGACTATCATCCATGAAATTCCATCCCGTCTTTAAGACCAAGCCACCTAAACACAGCTGAAGAGCCAAGAAATCAAGAGATAAGAAATTTGGCACCCGAGACTCTTGTTCTGATTATGACGATGACAATACGCTCCTTGTTTCTACGGTTGCTTGAGCGACATGTGTGAAGTTAAAAATTCAATCTAATTGCTTGGAGAGGAGAATGACGGCAATTCACACAGTTGGCAGCAAGGAAAGACAATGGAGTGTGAGAATCCTTCCTTCCTCTTCATCTTTTCCCACTTCTGTGTGTGAGAATAACATGGTGAAACTGCGAGTTATTACAACTTCTGTACATACAGGTGCTGGTCATAAAATTAGAATATCATGACAAAGTTGATTTATTTCAGTAATTCCATTCAAAAAGTGAAACTTGTATTTTAGATTCATTCATTACACACAGACTGATGTATTTCAAATGTTTATTTCTTTTAATGTTGATGATTATAACTGACAACTAATGAAAGTCCCAAATTCAGTATCTCAGAAAATTAGAATATCAATTAAGACCAATGCAAAAAAAGGATGTTTAGAAATGTTGAAAAGTATGAGCATGTACGGCACTCAATATTTAGTTGGGGCTGCTTTGGCCTGGATTACTGCAGCAATGCGGCGTGGCATGGAGTCGATCAGTCTGTGGCACTGCTCAGGTGTTATGAGAGCCCATGTTGCTCTGACAGTGGCCTTCAGCTCTTCTGAATTGTTGGGTCTGGCGTATTGCATCTTCCTCTTCACAATACCCCATAGATTTTCTATGGGGTTAAGGTCAGGCGAGTTTGCTGGCCAATCAAGAACAGGGATACCATGGTCCTTAAACCAGGTACTGGTAGCTTTGGCACTGTGTGCAGGTGCCAGGTCCTGTTGGAAAATGAAATCTGCATCTCCATAAAGTTCGTCAGCAGCAGGAAGCATGAAGTGCTCTAAAACTTCCTAGTAGACGGCTGCATTTACCTTGGACCTCAGAAAACACAATGGACCAACACCAACAGATGACATGGCACTCCAAACCATCACTGACTGTGGAAACTTTACACTGGACCTCACACAACATGGATTCTGTGCCTCTTCTCTCTTCCTCCAGACTCTGGGACCTTGATTTCCAAAGGAAATGCAAAATTTACTTTCATCAAAGAACATAACTTTGGACCACTCAGGAGCAGTACAAAGGCGAGACACTTCTGACGCTGTCTCTTGTTCAAGAGTGGCTTGACACAAGGAATGCGACAGCTGAAACCCATGTCTTGCATACGTCTGTGCGTGGTGGTTCTTGAAGCACTGACTCCAGCTGCAGTCCACTCTTTGTGAATCTCCCCCACATTTTTGAATGGGTTTTGTTTCACAGTCCTCTCCAGGGTGCGGTTATCCCTATTGCTTGTACACTTTTTTCTACCACATCTTGTCCTTCCCTTCGCCTCTCTATTAATGTGCTTGGATAAAGAGCTCTGTGAACAGCCAGCCTCTTTAGCAATGACCTTTTGTGTCTTGCCCTCCTTGTGCAAGGTGTCAATGGTCGTCTTTTGGACAACTGTCAAGTCAGCAGTCTTCCCCATGATTGTGTAGCCTACAGAACTAGACTGAGAGACCATTTAAAGGCTTTTGCAGGTGTTTTGAGTTAATTAGCTGATTAGTGTGTGGCACCAGGTGTCTTCAATATTGAACCTTTTCACAATATTCTAATTTTCCGAGATACTGAATTTGGGACTTTCATTAGTTGTCAGTTATAATCATCAAAATTAAAAGAAATAAACATTTGAAATACATCAGTCTGTGTGTAATGAATGAATCTAATATACAAGTTTCAGTTTTTGAATGGAATTACTGAAATAAATCAACTTTGTCATGATATTCTAATTTTATGACCAGCACCTGTATATGAATTGTATAATTAAAGATTCAAGCGCATTCTTGTGTTTTGTGCAATTTACTCATTATTTTACGTTGGCTGTTCATACATTCTCGTTTATCATGGCACTAGACATGCTTGCACATGACATTACTACTTACAGTATACTACTACTACTACATTTTTGTATTCATTTAAAATTTAAGTAACAATACATTTTCAAACCCACTTAATCCTATCCGGGAAGCATCACATAATCTGTCACAGGGCACACTTTCACATTCCCCAATGCCAATTTAGATTTGACAGTTAACCTGACAGCCAAGTCTTTACGGATATATGATGAACACTCAGGCATCAGCAATTTCACTATCCCAAAACAGCACTAACTAAATGCTGAACTGTTATTGTGGCAGCTCTCCTTAGATGTGTCTGTGAGATTTCATTAGTCATATGTATATTGTATATTGAACTGAAAGTAAAACTTCTTCCGTCACTTCAGATTTGTTCTTTCTCTATTTAATTCCTTTTTATGTTAACTTTTCTCATCTTGATACTGAATGTGCTGAGCTGTCTGTCAGTTCTTGCTGTCAATTGACTCCTTTATGCATTCAGCTTCATCTATTAATTATCTGAACACACTTCATCCATAACTGGGTGGACAGTCCACAGAGCTTATCTCGGTTGCATCAGGAGTAAGACAGGATGCCAGTCCATTTCAGGGTGCTCTTCTACTATGTTAACATGCATGCCTTTGGGAACTGAGGGAGTGCATTTTAACACATCATTATTAATGGTGACTTCAGTTGAACTAAACCTTGAGTTTAGCTTTTTTGATAAAGGGAAGGGTTGAGAGCATGTGCTGATACAGCGTGTTGCTGCACCCACCTCATGATGCACCACCTTTTGATAGAATGGGGATAAAATATAAATGTTTTCCATGAGAGAGAGCTTCACCACTGTAGGACCCATAAACATTATCTTTTTCATAAATGAACAATTAAATGAAAGTGTACCCCAGTGCTCCATGCCAACAAAACGCATTTTATACACAACACCACCATTAAGTTTATACAGTAGAGATCATTGTAGGAGGCCTACTATTTTTACTAAGCTATACGCCCCACTTAAACTTGTCTTAAAACACAGTCCATACTACATGTCAGAAAACGATTCAGACCAATTGGTTCCACTATAGAGAGGATATGTTGAAGCAATTAAAATTTGTCAAAAATTGTTACATTACCTCATCTCTTGCCAGAACCTTCTTCAGACATCAGAATTGTTATTTCACAATAAAGCTGCCTACTTCCGTGCTATAGAATGAATATAAGAACATAAGAAGTTTGATGAATGAGAGAAAGTCATTGTGGTGAAGTGTGTTAGGGGTCTGTAGTGGTTTTTAATAAAAACAGTGCCGCTCAGAATAACTGGGTGTGGGTGTTTGTTAATGAGAAGCCACACGGCTAAGAGGTGTGCAATCTGGAAACTGACTGGTTGCGTATTCACGTGCAAACCTGACCAACTCAACTGGTTTTCTCATCGACTCTCTGTAGGTTGTTAAGCAAAGGAGTATAAAGAGTCTGAGCAGGAGAGAGAAAGTTTCAAGAAAGAGTCGAGATCAGTAGTGAGTAGAGAAAGAAGGAAGAAAAGACAAGAAAGAAAGACAAGAGATGAAGAACTTGGAATGAATGAGGAGTAAAGATTGGGAGTGTGAGCCAATGTCATGGACAGGAGGCTGTGTGGTCAGCAGGCCCTGCAGTTAGCGAGAGGAATGGAGCTCCAGGAGTGGGTTGCTCCTGTTGAGCTTCGAGGGAACAGGAGCCACCAGTGGCTTCAAAGCTCATCCAGCGAACACCAAGGGATTGTGGTTGGATGAAGAAGCTGGGCTACTGCCTGAGGTGGCTGGGGCGGTAGCCAACTGATGGATGACTGCGCTTGCTAGTGTGTCAGCCATGCTGAGAAGACCTGATGGGTGAGTAGGGGAAACCAAGTGGGAAAGACACACCGGGCTCAAAGAAGAATAGAAAGGAAGTAAACCTGATTTTAACTCTGTGGTTCTTAGACTTAACTTTAACATTCCTTTGGATTATTTATTGATTGGTTTAATCTCCCATACGTGCACATGTTTTTATTGGATTATTTACTGGCTTATTTATTTATTGAAGCTTTGAACTGCACATTTACAGTATTTATTGGACAGTGCTTGGATTTGAATACATTGCATAATACACTTTTGCACCAAACATTATTTTTGTGCCCTCATTGCACTGATCCAACCGTGGTACATGACTATCAATGCTCTGAGAACAGGAAGAGGCCAGGGCTGTGGGCAACATGGGGCATCTCAGCCATTCAGTCCAACAAGCTCATTGTAGAGTGTAAACAGCCCCTGTTCTTCTTCATTAAAAATGCATGGTTTGACTAGTATAAATATATTTCTTTATCAATAAATATTCAGGTACCTCCAGCTACTTTAGCAGTGCCTACCCATTGTCTCTGTAGTCTTCTTGAGTGCCTCAGCTGCTACACAGTGGGTGGTAGGCCTTTATCTGTTCATTATTAGGTCTTCTGGCAGTGACCCCATACACAAATCTCTTCCGAGACTAAACACATGTTAAATGTCTTTAAGAATGCTACTGCTTCCTGGTGGCACTGTACTCAGGTCAGTCAATGGAGATCACAGATACCTTTCAGTCATTCAGCATGTCTGTTTACCCATCACCAAAGGATTAGGCCAAGAAGTTTTGGTGGATTGTCTCCTGATTAAGATATGTGTATACAATAAATTGTTCTGTGACACTTTTTTATTGATCATATGATACTGATGTAATGGACTGTGTCTTGTAAAATGGAACCTGTTTTGTGCATTTACAGTAATGGACATATGAATTTGCTAACACAGAAAACAGATGGCTTAATGGCCTAATATGTCTAAACGATGTACTAACCCTGGATGTTGTCATTTTCTGGAATTCCCTTATATGAAGGAGAGTGACCAAGTAGGAGATGATTTATACATTTTCCTAAAATCAAAATACTGTATGTATATATTTTTTTCCTAACCTATTGCATATCTTGAAGATGTGTATATTGAGGAAGCTTAAATTTTGGATTGTGCATTTATGTGTGTCTGGACCCAATACAGGGCTACTTCCTTCCCTGTCCCAGTAAAGCTAGTATAAACTCAGAGTCCCCAAAGCCCTAATTTGGAAATGAAAAGGAAGATCACTTGATGTGGGTGTATTTTTTAATTAAAATATGTCTGTTTTATCTCTGCTTGAGGACATTTACGTATCTTGTGTATGTATTGCTCTGCCTGTTCCCTCAGAATATTGCAACACACTCATTTCTTGCTGATAAAGACTGCAGGTAACATATTGTTGTCACCTGGAGTCCAGGAGTCTCAATTGACCACAGTCCAAGAACCTTCTTGAGCTGGAAAGCTGATTGCATCAGTACTGTTAAAGGCTATAATTCAGCTCAGCCCAAGTTAACTATAATCTATATAAGAATCAATGCAACTTTAAATTGCAAAGTTGATTTAAACTGTTAGAGCCTATCCAAGAAATGTTCAATTTAAAAATGGAACAAACTCTGGGAGGAATTCTACTTCACTCTGCTGCATTACAGAGCACATTTAGGGTGCTCAGAGTAAACACACACACACTTGGCAGATTTCAAGTTACCAGTTGACCTACAATGTTTTCCCAATGTGGAGTGAAATGACCTGAGATGGAAGGAACAGCTCTAGTGAGTTGGTGACACCAGAAAGCCAGTTCTTCAGGATACAGCAAAGTACCAGACATTGCTCCATTTTCATTGATTGTATCTTGGTAGCAGATCCTGAATATGTGAGACGTGTTAAGTTTGTAAAAAGATTTGCGCAATGAAAGCAGTGCTGTGCTTTAAAAAAAGAAAACGAATGTGAAGCCGGCATTAGACTCCTACTGTAATTTTCTACTCATTCTAGGTGTTTATAAAGACAACCACATAAGAAAATGTCAAAATGTGGTGTTGTTACATTCATCCTAGAAAGAAAAGGTCATTACAAGCGGAAAGAGGAATACATTGTCCTAGAACGTGAAGGTAATTACAAATGGAAAAAGGAATACAGTGTAAGTGCCACGCTGGATGGACCAGCATCCCGAATGAGATGGAAGATGGATTCTTATGCGGCCGAGAGGCCATAACGAAAGGACTAGAGAAAAGGAGGTGCAACCTGGCCGGGTTGATTGTAGATTCCTGTCTCAGTCAGGACAAACAAATAATGGCTGGACAATTCGTTCCCCAGTATAAAAGGGGGCAGTGCTTCTCTGGTTTGGCCCCAGTATGGATACCCACAGAGTTGCCTTGGAATTGGAGTTTTGAGGGGCAACCCAGTCAGGGTCCTTGGGTGCCATCAGGAAGCACTGTTAGGAGTAACTCTCCATATTTTAAAGGACTTCCATCTGACCTGGAAGTGCTTCAGTTATGTAACACCGTAACCCTGGAAATAGTCCCAGGTCTGGCGTAAAGAAGCCGGAGTTGGGAGGGAGTAAGACGACGTATATAGAGGAGGAGGACACAAGAAGATGAATAAATAAGTATGTGCTGTATTGTTGATTGGAATCCTGGAAAATGCATTTTTATCAATAAATCTTAATTTAACAGATCTTGGAACTGTCTGTGAATGAGTTGTGTCTGAAACCTGGGCACCAAGTGGTGGTCACAACAGTTAAGGAGACTCTTGTTTCATTTTAGATACATATGAAATTACCTGAAAGGTAAAATGACATGGGCTCCAAACCTACGGTGGCCAAACACATTTCAAGTCCTTTTCCAACACTCTTCACCAATGTCACTCTCTCCTTTGGGCTGTCTCTGCAGTACAGATGAAACATATTTCTCCTTTCAAATGGAATCTTCAACAACAAATTAAAAGTCTGCAGCAAACATATGTGGCATGCATATAGAAATGGAGTTTCTGAAATTAATTTGTGAGGTTACAAATTCTAGGTTTGTCATTCATATTATTATTATCTTATGTTTTGTGAAATACAAAGCAAAGGAAACTGTGCAAGCAGATATGGAATTGCTTCAAACGCAACCACCATGCCCTTTCAGGAAACTAAATGTAGTGAGAGTTCAGGGGGTACATCTAAGTCACCCACTTAATGTATGAATTCTTCCACTGTTGGCTACCACGTGTAGTGGCATTGACAAGAAGGTGGCCATTGGGAAGCTTGTGTTTCCCATATTTTTCATAGCAACGGCACACACTTGTTTAAAATAATATAAATATGCCCAACCTTGAGACCACACAGCTGATATCAAAGATCCACATTTTAATGACACACCATTGGCCCTAAAAATGTTCAACTTCCTAAAAATTCACATCAGCAAATCAACAGTATGATCACAAAACTTCATCTATAAATTTTAATGCCTTGAAAGTTAAATTTACATTGGAGGAAGAAATCTAACCTGTGATTAGGTGGGACCTGAGATCACACTAACGTATCACTGAGCAAAGCAATGTGACCACATGCACACAGTATCTGCTGCATGCACTATTACAGGCCTCGAGCAAACCTTTTCAGTTCACAGCACCACAACTGGGTTACTGTTTTTGTTGCAGTATTTATTTCCTATGAAATGTCCTGGAAGCCACCATGAACTTTCTTTATATACAGTAACTTTGCCAGCTTGGGCATGAATCAATGAAATTGAAATTGCGTTGTCATTCAGATCAACTGACTGAATTTTATAAAGGCCAGCTTAGATATTTCCAGTTAAATAAAGTTAAGCTTAGTAGATAGGATTGAGAGGTACAAGTTATTGCAAACCTTGTCTTCTGAAAGCAGAGTTACATAAATCCTTTCTCTCTGGTTTGGGAATTGTAGTGTCTCTGACTGCGAGATCCTACAACTGATAGTGCACACAGTAGAAAAGATCATTGGGACCTCTCTGCCCTCTATTGAACACATTTTTATGAATTGTTGTACTCATAAAGCCTATGGTATTGTGAAGGATCTCTGCCATCCTTCCCACAGTTTCTTTGTCCTACTTCCATCTAGCAGAGGGTATCATAGCATTCAAACCACTTCTGCCAGGTTCTGCAACAGCGTCTATCCCTTGGCAGTCTGGAATTTGAACTCTGTGCTGTCCACCTCCCCTCAGATCTGCTTCTAGTAGTTGATCTGAATGACATACCATACTCGTACATATTGTGTCTTATTGTCAGTAGTTTTAATTATTAATCTATACTAGGGGGCTCTGCCCCCTGCTCGCTTCGCTCATCATACACCCTCCCCACCACAACCTCCCTCCCCAAACCTGGGGCGTGCTAAGCGCCAGCCACTTCGCATCTCTGTCTCTCGCATTGTGAAGAAGGAGGCTGAACACAGTCTAAGGAGATGCGGTTGCTCCTCTGAAACCCCCTCTTAAACGGTGATACAATGGGAAACAAATTCTTTTTTTTTTACCTCCTCTATTTCTCGAACAGCTGGATTTCTGCTGCTGCTGCTTGTGCCGTACTGCGTGATCTGCATGTCACGCTGCGCTTCAAACATTAGAAAGCCTGTGCAGCAGCTGTCCTCCTTGTCTCGCGGGATGTTAAAGTGTCTCAGAGAAAATCACGTCTCGACCCAAGATTTTTATTATCTAATAGTGAGATATAATTAAGTATTTCAGATTATTTGATCTATTCGTTATTTACTTAATTAATCAATAAATATAGTACAGTATCTTACTTGTCCTACACTTATCCTGTTTTTTGTGTTGTGCTGTATGTGTTCTATTTGATTGTGTACATGTTGCACTGAGGTCATGGTAAACGTCCTCTCATGGCACTGTGTGCTGTACTACTGTGTATGGTATGACAATTAATTATTATGATTATTATGATTATTAATTAATTATGACAATTAAGTCACTGTAGCCCCTCGTACTCGACATTCAGCTCCTGGCTGCAGCAATACCCTTATCAAAATACTTGGCCATGATGTTAAAATATCTGGTATCAAGTCATTAGCTGCAGTCGTCTAGTCCACCTTTCTAATAGAAAAGCAACATCAGTGGATGTGAGTGAGTGTGGCCAGTTTGGTAACTTTGGATATAAGTTCATTTACATTCAGTGCATTGGAAATGTGGAAAATGGTGTTTGGTGTAGGCTAATATGATGACGTCACATTACACCACTTCTAGTCGATTGACTGCAGTTGTTGATGTTGTTGACGTACCATGTCAGTTTATATAACTGAAAATAGCTGGGCATGTCAAATCTAGTGATCATGTGCTCGCCTCTTTTTGTGGCAGCCAAAAACGTGCTACCTGATAGAGCCGGTGCTATATGAAGGATTAACAGCAAGCTGAGCCGCAATCTTAGCCTTTTTTTCCGTTTTTCCTTTTTTTTTTGTCATATATAAAACATGAGGCACCAGACAGTTTCTTCTGTTTATGATGTCCAAAATATTCCTTATTCCTCATTGTTGCATTATATGCATTGCATTTCTGGTTGAGCACTCATTGGATGTTGTACACTTATTGTCAAGGAGCCCATCTCTACAATTAAGACAATCTTTTGTTGGAAGGGGTAGTGGATTTGTTGGAGTGAATCACTGAGTGTGTCACATTAAGTAACTGGTTTGGTAGAAGCACACCGCCAACTGCCTCTGACTCGCTAAAATTAATTTAATGAAGGCTAGAACTGAAAATTGTTGGGAAAGTTGCAGAAAGTGTCTGCCATCTAGTCCTTGTCACTTTACTAATCACTAAACCAATGCCCACTGTATTTTACTTTAAGCAGTCTTTCTATTAATTCATTAAAGCACTTTTCAATGAACAAACGAATGAACTAAAATTCATTTTTTAAATAATTTTTGTACCTTAGTACCCAAAGCAAAGGTCTGAAGACTATCTCTATGTTTTTGCAAGTTTTGTGGATAGAGTGGGAGTGGTAATTCAATTGTAAAGTAAAGCTAATATCAGATATATATTTAATATAAAGCCCTGCCCTGAGAAATCAAAGACAAACCTATAAAAACAAAAAGCAAAAGCAGAAGACATTTGTCTAAAAGCTGTCAACTGCAGGTTTCCCTCAAAACTTTAATCAATCTTTTTTCAATTTTCCTTTGTCAAGTGGCATTAAGGTCCAATACATTACAAAGCACAGTCAGTTCTTAGATCTAAATCAAAGTGGGTAGGTCGCTTTTTGGACTGTGGTGACCCAGTGGCTAACACTGCTACGTCACAACCACTGGGGTGATGATCTGCTGGGTCTGTCTTTGTGCAGTTTCTGAACATTCTGTATGTGTCTGTGGATTTTGCTCCAAGGCATTTTCATTTCCTCATGTTCCAAAAACTGGTGACGCTAATTTAGTCCATTGTTAGCTACTATGGGAATGTTCTGCAACAGACTGGTATTAACACCCAGCAACGACTTCTGCCTTGTGTCTAAGCACAGATAAATTCTGGCTCCCCAAGACAATATTATGATAAAGTGTGTTCAGAAAATGGATAGATGCCTAAAACGACTTAAATTTGAAAGCTGGTATTATTCATCTTCTTGGGTTTTTTAAAGATAATTTTTAAAATCAGACATTGGTAAATATTGGAGGCATTTTCTTTTTTTAAAACTCATCCTCCATTCCTTCACTTCTTACTATAACCATTTTAAGACTATGTTGATCCAACATCTATTACCTAAGGTGTTTAACATGAAAGGCACAATATAAATATGATTCTTCCTACTTCCATCCGTTTTGTGACAATTTGTTCTCTCTCTCATAATTCCACAGAGAACTGAACAGTAAAACAATCTAAACAAGAACAGGTCATTCAGCCCAACAAAGCCCACCAGTCCCATCCACTTAATTCCTCCAAAATAACATCAAGTCGAGTTTTGAAAGTACCTAAAGTTTTACTGTCTACCAAACTACTTGGTAGCTTATTCCAAGTGTCTATGGTTCTCTGTGTAAAGAAAAATGTCCTAAAATTTGTGTGAAATTTACCCCCGAACAAGTTTCCAATTGTCTCCCCGTGTTCTTGATGAACTCATTTTAAAGTAACAGTCTCAATCCACTGTACTAATTCTCTTCATAATTTTAATCTCTTCAGTTATGTCTCCTCTTAATCTTCTTTTGTTTAAACTGAAAAGGCTCAGCTCGTTTAATCTTTCCTCATAACTCATCTCCTGTAGCCCTGGAATCAGCCTAGTCTCTCTTCTCTGAACTTTATCTAGTAATGCTAAATCCTTTTTGTAGCCTGGAGACCCAAAACTGCACACAGTACTCCACATGAGGCCTCACCATGGACTTGTACTCCACACATTGTGCTATATAACCTAACATTCTGTTAGCCTTCATAATGGCTTCTGAACACACTCTGGAAGTTGATAGTATAGAGTCAACTATGACTCTTAAATCCTTCTCATAAGGTGAACTTTTGATTTTCAGACCTTCCATTATGGATTCAAACCTTTCAATTCAAACATTTTTAGTTCCTACATGTTATACTTTACATTTACTGACATTAAATTTCATGTGCCACAAATCTACCCAAGCCTGTATGCTGTCCAAGTAATGATTCAACGGATTCCATATTATCTGACAATCCCCCCAGTTTGGTATCATCTGAAAACTTAACTAGGTTGTTTTATATATGTATATATATACTAGGGGGCTTTACCCCCTGTTCACTTTGCTCGCCAACCGCTCCCCCAGCCTGTACTATGCACCAGCCACTTTGCATGTGGATTTCACTTTCACCAAACAACATATCTTTTAATTCTCACGGATACGCCTCTTCATTGGGAAGAAACACTACTTTTCACTGATGACAACACTAATTACACGAATTTTAGTACTTTATCTCTAACCTGCTCTGCATGAGTATCGCTCCAACATTTTTGAATTCCTTATGACATTCTACTTTGTCATCTACTCTTTGTCTTTTATTTCCGGCCCCAGGCGTGATTAAATCTCTTAGCACAAAGTCTTGTCTTGTGGGACATGAAAGTATCTCCCGGAAAAAGTCACGTCCTGTCCCAGGCTGTCCCAGGATTTTTTTTATTATAATCTATATATACTGTATATATATATATATATATATATATATATATATATATCCATCCATCCATTTTCCAACCCGCTGAATCCAAACACAGGGTCCGAGAACTACTTAACGGATTTAGATCAGGTTTTTTTCTATAATTTGCTTGAACATTCCGGTTGATTTTGCAACTTCTCTCATTGCGCTAAGAATCATAGTTCACTTGCAGAAGCGATATACTCACACTAATTCATGACAGAGGCTGCGGGCCGAGGGGAGGTGGAAGCGTGACGTCAGAAGTAGGGAGCCGGGCAGGGCCCTCCTGTCCTGTTTCACCACTATACAGGTGGAGACGCGGGGGATGGCTAGTATATGTATATACTACGAGCTGTATATACCCGGCGTTGCCCGGGGCAGAAGTAACCTAATCGGTCAAAGACTTACATATATACCAAAGTAAACCTAATCGGTCAAACAGCTTCATATATACAGAAGCGAACCTAATTGGTCAAACAGTTATGCATGTGCAGAATGATTTTACAAACATTATGCGTGTTAACAATCATTAAAAAGAAAAGATTGAGGAACTGTTCTTCTATATGTGATGAAGCCACTAATAAGACAGATTTTTTTCAGGACCCAGCTGTTTCATAACTAAACTACTGCCACCCCAAAGTAATGCCTAATAGTGGTTTTTGGGGTAGCTGTGGAATAAAAAGGGTGTTTTTTAGTCAGTAAGAATCTGACACTACCCTTCAGTACGGGCTGAAGGGTGCCTATGTAAGGTTTTACATCCTTCCCGTATGGAAAAAAAAACATAGTAAACTTTTTTTTATCATTACAGATAATCTCAGTCAAATCGAAGTACGCATTCTCAATTTATTTGTATCTAATTTTTACTTTTTCACAAAGCCATCCCATGCCAATTTGTATGAATAAACTTTTGCTAGAGAGTTAGCAAAAGTTTATTCATGCACATATTTTAATACGGATAATCTATCTCTAATCAAGGTTCTCATTTTCATTGTAATTTAAAATAATAATAGATACTCATTTTTTTCTTCTGTTTTAGAAAAACCAATCTATGCCACCTACGTCTTCGTCAAGTCAGCTTCATCCAGCTTCATCACATATAGAAGAAGAGTTCCTCAATCTTTTCTTTTTAATGATTGTTATACACACACATACATAAACACACACATAAGACTTACTGAGTGAAACGGGCTTTCATTGACAATCATGTTACGTTATTTTGAAAATGTTTCCTTTTTTTTTCATAACCTGTTTAACACACTACTTCTCCGCTGCGAAGCGCGGGTATTTTGCTAGTATATATATATATATATATATATATATATACATATACACACATACATGCAGTTTTAATAACACAGAAATCAATATAAACATTAACATCATTATCATATGAGAATATGAAGTAATATATAAGAAGCACATTTCATATAAATATAAATAATTAAACAGTAAAATCTTCTTCTGTAATTTGCTACCGTGGCAATTTGTGTGTCTGTCCAGGATTTTAAATGACCTGTAGCTCGCAAACCGTTGCACCTATACACTTGAAATGTGGTACACATATAGTACGTCACGTCTACTATCCGCTTTATGGGTGATGATTGTTTTAGTCTTTTTATCTTTATTTTATTTTATTGTACAATCAAGTCCTATCTGCGCACAGCAGGGCAGCCGTGGGCGGATGCGTATGGTGTATTCACTTGATGTTATCGTGCATTGCGCTGTCAGTGGTATTTTGATAAAAGAATTTGAACAACATATAAGAAGCGTATAAATTATTAAACAGTAAAACATTAACATTTAAGAAGTAAAGTTACATTAAGTACTACTGCAGTGCCTTCCGGTATACCTCATTTTTTGTTTGCCCATTACATGCTTAAATGTATACATTTTTTGGTGCACCTACCTGAGAACACGCGACATATAACCGAGCGTGGGAGAAGCATGGATTTTAAACACGCGTTGAGTTGATGTGCTGGTCTGCCTCGTGAAATAACTGGTAATGTTTGACTAAAATCTACAGCGAGTAAAACGACATTAGCTCCTATTTTTTTTTTTACGATCTCTGAGATGTTGCTTTTTTAGGTTCAAGGCTTCATAAGCTCTTTTATGTTGTATGGTGTACTTATCCCAAACCATCATCTTTGAATGTTGCAAGACTTTCGCCTTGTATGTAGATCGGGGTAATTACATTCATTGCATTCCTAGTCTGAATCACAATCTGATTGTATGGGTGGTTACCTGGCACTGTAGGGTTGCCACCCGTCCTTTAAAATACGGAATCGTGCCGCGTTTGAGAATGAAATTGCGCGTCCCGTTTTGAATCAATACTGGACGGGATTTATCCCGTATTTTTTTTATCATTTTTTTTTTAAAGCAGCGTCTCATGCAAATCATCCCACACGCATTTTATGAAGATGCCTCCTTTCCTACTTTTGATTGGGTAATACTTGATGTCATCGTTAGTTTGATTGGTGTTTTTAACTGTCCACTGAGTAGGGCGTGTCTTTCAACCATAAGCAGATTTTTTGCACTGGTATCACTGACCTCGACGACGGCGACGTTATTCGTCAAAAATAAATTACGATAAATGACAATTTTAGCGATACTTTATTACGATGGCGGCTACATAGACACGATCAAATAAAAACAAAAAAATCAAATAATCATTCTACATTTTCAAAACGTCGAAAAAACGACGGAATGAAAAAAAGGCCCACCCGACGACCCACCCATTCCATTTTTATATATATAGATATATATATATACAGTATATATATATATATGTTTTACATCTGGAGCCTGTTCTGCCAACATCAGTTATAATTAAGGAACTGATGCTGGATAGGTTGCTCATCTAACACTAACACATCCACACTAACTCATACCAGGCCATTTTAGCACATTCTTGAGCTGTGAGAGGAAGTGGAAGGTAAAAGAGTAAACCTTATTGAGCACGAAGAGAAAATGTAGATGCTATATACTGTAGAAAACACCGATTGGAAAATAAGTTACTTAATTTGAATTGTTTTAATAATCTAAATGATTTTCCTGGATCCACATATGTAACTGATTTTTTATTTCATTTGCTGTTTTTAATATTTGAAGACTTTACTGATTCCTCTTTGGATGTGACTGAGAGGTAATCTTCTTTTAAGCCCCATTTTATATAGCACCTTTCACTGCTGGCCCCATTACAAAGCACTAAACACAGCACAACAAAATTGTAGTACATGTACACAAGCTGAATTTTAAAGGTGAGTTTGTCCTCTTGGCTGGGGGATATTTACAGTGAACATTGGAATTTGGTTCTTTTTTTCTGTAAGTAGATGATTGATATTTGACTAGTAGCTAGAAGCTTTCTGGTATCATGTAATTACAAACCCAAGAGAGGAACCAAGAAATAATTCTCACAGACAACATTAGAGCCCACTGTTCCAGTCCACCAGATATGAGAGGAGAATGCCTTTACTTGAGGGGCAGTGGTGCCCTCAGCTGTAGGCTAATACATCTGATTGGGGATGACCCTTGGACTGGTTTACGAGCCTGTCCAGCTCTCTGTCTCAGATTGTTCAGGAGTAAAGTCCACAGCAGGTAGGCGGGGGACTGCTTTCGTAGTCAGCCAGCGTAAGTTTATGTATTTGCCTGGCAGACCCATTTCTATCACTTCTAACTCTTTGCAGGATCGAGACTGGAAGCCTTGACTCTGGAAAGTTTCTGTTCCATCATGAAGCCATCAGTGTTTGTTCTGCTGGTCCTAAGCTCCTGTCTATGGCAGTCACATACCCAGGAGACAGAAGTTGTCACCTTGGCTCCAGAGCAGACTGTGAATACAACTGAGACTAAGCAAGAAGAGGACAGTGAATGGGGTATAGGTTCCATCCGAGATAGCTTTGAGGCAGTTAATGGTTATTTTGATTCTTTTCTGGAGCTGCTTGGAGGTCGTAATGGGGTCTGTCAATACAGGTGCCGATATGGTGAGTATAGTAAGAAAAAACTCAAAATTGTACAATGTTATTTTTAATGGCAATGTTTTTACCAATTTCGTTTGATTTTTAGACCAATGTCTTCTTTCTGTTTCATATATATATATATATATATATATATATATACACATTAATTGCATTCGTAATCTGAGTCCTGACCTGATTGTATAGGTGGTATATATATATATATATATATATATATATATAATTTTTCTAAATCCACTTATACCACAACAGGATGCTTTTCACAAATTATCCTGGCAGGTTGTCAATTCATGTAACATACACATCTTTGTCATGTTTGAGGAAACAAGCATGTTCCGGGAAACTTTATATCAAATGTGTGTGTGTGTGTGTGTGTGTGTGTGTGTGTGTGTGTGTGTGTGTGTAAGCTGTATACAGTCGCAGGCCACTGGACCTGTGAATCGGACATACATTGTACCACCATCCTAGCGTCACCTGAATCCTGTCATCTCTAGATAAACAAGCTACAAAGTTGTTTTGGTTTACGATTACCTCCATGAAATCAATTCTGTGGATCCGTTCATAGCTCTCATTCTGAAGGGAAAGGTGGGCAGATGAGCATTTGAAATCCTGGGGTCCCTGGAATTGGGTCTACACATTTACTTCTTGGCACCATGTTATTAGGATTCATCCCCTTGATTTGTTCCTTGGGGATAAGATGAATATTTTCCTTTTTTTAATTAATATGGAAATTCAATTTATTCACAAGGAAGCCATTTTATAATGGTCGAGATAAGAATAAGTCTGCAGTTACTCAAAGAAGTCACACTCCTATATATTTACATACCCGCCCACCCGCTCAGGCCACTGGACTAGCAAACCTGTGTTTGCTTGGAAAGGCCTCCATCACCCCATAATGATGTCACATACAAAGTATTTGTCACACAACCAAAATAAAAGAGCAGTTGATCTCTGTTTTGCTGTGACTATCAGGGTCAAAATTCCACCATGGGATTAGTTTGGTTGTTTGCTTGTGTACCTTCCTAATTCATTTATTGACAAAACCTGATAAATCCCAGTGTTGACCACAGGGAGTCAAAGTGTTATCTTATGGCAAAAAAATGTACAAAGCCTGGGGCATATTCTGAAAAGGGCACCAGACCCTCACAGAAGCACATGTCAGGTCAATTCGGAGTCAATGAGTGGATAATGGAAATCTAAAACTAAGGAGAATAACTGCACAAAAGCACCTCTGGCTGAAATTGAATTGCAGGAAAAAGTACTGAGGGCTTACAACACCACCAGCTACCCAACTTACACAAAACAAGATTTTTCCAAACAAAGCAGATTTCAAATGGATTTATTTCCGTGCCACTTACCAGCTTATGTGTTTCATCTAATGAATGTGTGGACATTAGAGAACTTGACAAAATTTGTCAAAAATCTAATCAGGTTGAATTCCTCTTTATATTATTTACCTTATTGTATAGTACTCTAAAAACAAGTATATCCTTTTTTTTATTTAGCACTGACTTAAAAATTGGCAGAGATTTCAAGAAAGGTAATGATGTTAGCAAAGTGAACAAGTAGTATGGTAGATGGGTGGGCTGGGCTGGCTTTTTTATGTGTTTGAAAGTCTAAAAGACAGCAGAGTGAGTGATGTCACCTCAGTGCCAGCCAGTTCAAGCGAGTGCTGCTGATGTTGAACTATCTGTGCCAGGTTGCTGGCTCAAGGACAGTCTGTGCCTACTAAGATTGACTGATTCCTCCTGGCTCACAGCCTGCAAATACACTTTCATTAAAGTGATCACCAAGCTTTCAGAACTCGGCTTCCATTGGTGAAAGTACATCACTCAATGAAGACTATGCTATATATTACAGTTCAGATTAAACAAAAAGCCCTCTGACACATGCTCGCTGTTTTTTTATTGTGTTCCAGTCTAGCAAATGTTTTTATTAGTGGTGTCGGAAATTTTGTGATTTAGAGGAAGGCTTTTTACATTAATTTTCAGTTTTAGCACTCAAGCCTCATATTTTGCGTTCATAACTTCTATGATCATGGGCAGTCTTCAGACCAGTGGTTTCACTAGTGGGGTTCAGGGGGTGCAGACCACACTGGGTGACACCCAAATGACTGCCTATATAATTTCTTTGCAGTGCTTTAGGCTGAAGGGGGATGCCAAACTGATTAATAAAATGGAGACAGTCCATGGGCTGAAATCACCACCTGCTCAATGAAATGACAAGAGTGTCCATGCCCCATTAACAGTAGGAATTACCTGGCTGGTTGTGCGTATGCTGAATTATTTAACGTATGACCAACTCTCTTTTAAGGAGCTCTATTTATACAATACAATACAATACAGTTTATTTTTATATAGCCCAAAATCACACAAGAAGTGCCGCAATGGGCTTTAACAGGCCCAGCCTCTTGACAGCCCCCCAGCCTTGAATCTCTAAGAAGACAAGGAAAAACTCCCAAAAAAACCCTTGTAGGGAAAAAATGGAAGAAACCTTGGGAAAGGCAGTTCAAAGAGAGACCCCTTTCCAGGTAGGTTGGGCGTGCAGTGGGTGTCAAAAAGAAGGGGGTCGATACAATACAATACACAGAACAGAACAAATCCTCAATACAGTATAAAAATAAAAATTTTAGAAGTATGGAGTAGAATTTAACAGTAGATTATATCACATAATATGATTTGGATTTGTTTAGAGTCCTGGAGACCTCATTCATCAAGCTGCCTCCCCCCATTTGGCCATTCCACAGTTGAAATAGTGCTAATCTGATGAAAGCACCCCTCTTTCCCACAATTCCTGCGATCCTCCATCAGGGATGAGTTTACCTTAGGCAGGCAAAACAACTTGGCAGGTGGGCCGTGGCACCAAGTGCCACATTTGAGTACCGAGAAGAGAAACAGAATAGGTGAGGGTTAGTATCCAATAACTATCATGTTACTTATGTTTTAGTGCTAACGACTAACAACAGAGATGCAGTCTGTACAGTTAATCAGCAGCTCTAGTCAGGATATGCTAAACTGAAGTAGTGAGTCTTCAGCCGGGATTTAAAAGCTGAGTCCGAAGGGGCATCTCTTATAGTAGCAGGCAGACCATTCCACAGTTTAGGGGCCCTGTAACTAAAAGCTCAACCTCCCACTGTTATTTTATTAATCCTTGGAATCATAAGCAGACCGGCATCTTGAGATCTTAATGTGCGCTCTGGTTTGTAAGTCATGATAAGTTCAGACAAGTAAGCCGGATCTAGGCCATTTAATGCTTTATATGTTAAAAGGAGGATTTATCAAGTCACTCAGGGGCCTATGGAGATCATAATCCAACCCTGGTTACCACAACGGGTGACACCAACCCTAGTGACGCCACTACTTCAGATTTCTCTCTTATGAGTAAGTCAGCTATGCTAATTTTAAAAAACACCCATCTATTAAATTTCCCACCACCCATTACTGAATCTGCTTATTCTAAAAACTGCTACAGCCTCACTCAGCAACCAGGAACAGAACAGGACAGGAACAAACCTTGCATGGGTTGTTATCCCAAGAATCCATCTACTTATGGGGCCAAACATTAACCTAAAATGTATGAGTTTAGGTGCAAAAGGAAACTGCAGGACACAAGGATCAAAATGATACGGATAAATTGTGCAAAGTAAGACAGGGCATCAAATGTAAATGTAAGACTGTTGTGCCAATCACCTTGCTAGTCATGAGAGGAGTACCATGATTCTAGATGAAGGAGGTATACAGTATGTTCATTTATGTATTACCTAACGTGTTTATCCAGTTTAGGGTTACAGGGAGTGAGTGGCTATCCTGGCTTCACTGAGTATGATGAAAGAATCAGCCCTCGACAGGACACCCTTGCATATGCCAGGCCAGTAAGGTATTAAGTTAACAGGCTTGTACTTGGGACATACACAGGAAGAACATGCAAAATCCACACAGACAGTGCCCCAGCAGAGATTCAAACTCAGAATTCTGAAGCTATGAGGTAGCCACACTTGCTATGATGCCACCCTATGAGGGGAATAGGCATATAATACATGAAACACAAAAGACAATACTTGTAGTGGCTTATTTCCCGTCTTCCTCCCAATGTGTGTGTTAGGTTTGTGTGGCAGCTCCAAGTTGGTCTCATGTACTGTGAGTGGACCACAAAATGAAACGGACGTGCTGATACTGTGTGACCTCGAGCAAGTCACTGGACCTGCCTGTGATCCAATTGGAAAACCAAAAGTAACATAACCAATTGTATCATAAATGTTGTAAGTCACCTTGGATAAAGGCATCAGCTAAATAAGTAAATGCAAACATCCAGGGTTGCATCCTGTCATGTACCAAATCTGCTTGAATAGGCTCCACTTGCTTTGAAAATGATAAGTTAATCTTCAGCCCTATATTTATAAGTGTCTAAGTCTTAGTCAAAGAATTAAACCTCTTTATCCAATTAATAGGTTTCTAGGGTCATTATTGTCACATGTAAAGAGTACAGTGAAATTCATACTTTGGTTGAGACTGTTATTTTAAAATGAGTTCATCAAGAACACGGGGACACAGTTGGAAACTTGTTAAGGGTAAATTTCGCGCAAACATTAGGAAGTTTTTCTTCACACAAAGAACAATAAACACTACCAAGTAGTGTGTTAGACAGTAAGACTTTAAAGACTTTCAAAACTCAACTTGATGTTATTGTAGAAGAATTAAGTGGATAGGGCTGGTGAACTTTGTTGGGCTGAATGGCCTGTTCTCGTCTAGAATGTTCTAATGTTCTAATACTCATACTTGCATGTGCTAAAGAACATATTACATGATGCCACTCTCTCAAAACCTTTCGCTTTCTTTTCTGAAATAAATACCTTACCTCAAAATTTCTATCTATCTAAATAATCTTTTTCCGAGATGCCTTCTACTACTTGACTTATGTATGAAATATTGACAAGAAAAACTGACAAAGAAAATCTGGCTCTTAAGATCTAGCTCTAAGATAATATTGGGGTTTTGGTGTTATTGGCCTGCCCAAGGAGGTTAGCCTTTAGTCACTTTTACAACCTTTTGGAGGCAATGACACCAAAATAAAAGATGTTTTTTTTTTTATTATCTTCCTATCTTTCTCAATTACATTTTCTCTCTCTGACTCATTCTACATGCCCTTTACTGCAAATGTGTGATATCAGAGAGCATCAAACAAAAACGGTTTGTGTCTAGGTGCACACATATTAAAACTTTCCATTTACATGTATTAAAATTGGCACACCATGTCATACAAGGTGTACTGTTTATTATCCAATGAGTTATGTACCTATTTTACCCATTTACATTACAAAATAAACGCATGTGAATGAAATTTATGAAATGTTAGGGACAAAAAGAAATAATGGGAGCAGCCAAAAGAAGAAGAAGAAGGGACAAAAAGAAACTCACAGTGCATCATAGTGATATGTGGTTATCACGGTTAATCCGTTCCAGACTCTACCGCGATAAATGAATTTTCACGAAGTAGGATTCTTTATTTATAAATCGAATATTTTCGCAGTTAGAGTATAGAAAACCTGTTTATGACCTTCTAAATACGTTTTTTAACATTATTAGAGCCCTCTAGACATGAAATAACATCCTTTAGTCACCATTACACTCGTATTACCCAATATATTAGACAAAATAAGAGAAAATAAGACATATTAGACGTTACAAATATCATATTATTATTATTGTACTGTGCATTTAATTACACACACACACACACACAGTTCTTACACACAACCACTAACCTATGAAGGCACGAGCTCAGTAGGAGAGTCTTCAGGTTGTAAGCTGGAGCGTTGATCTCACCCTCAGAGGACACAGACGCCCCTGAGAAAACCCCTGAAACAGCTGACAGTCTACCTTCACATTGCTCCTTACCCTTCTTACTTGCGCTATAACGTGCGATAAACCTCTCACGTGGTACTCCGCTTACTTAAAAGTATTGTGCAGCGCCTCTCAGCTTTGGAATTGGTTGTTTTGTTTCTCTCTCTCTCAGACATACTCTGCTCCTGGCGGAACTGTCATCTCTGACTTGTCATGGAGCACATTTAAACTTTTGAAAAGAGACACATGTTTGCAGTGCTTTGAATAAAGTTCTTTTTTTTCTACAACCTCCTGTGTCTCTGTGCAAATCTGTGACACAAGCATGACAAGGTGGTGCAGTATCTTCAGCAGGTGCATCGTTGTCTTCTTCCGCTGAAGGAGTACTAGGAGTAGGCAGTGGGTGTCTGGGTGCGCAGCTGAAGAACATCTTGATAGGCAGTTGCTGCCGCTGTCTTTTCATATGTGTGAGGAGGCTTTTGTAGGGTATTGCCATCTTTGATCATATCCAAGAGTTTCACCTTCTGCTGGATGGTAAGCATCTTCCTCCGGCGCTTAGTTTCATTGTCAGAAGGCTTAGAAAAAGCAGCACCTTTAGAAGCCATCGTGGGGCTTAGATAAAAGTTCTCAGAAAGCGCATGTGTAGTGATGTAAGCATGTATGAGAAAAAATCGCGATAGAGTGAAGCCGCGAAAGTCGAAGCGTGATATAGCGAGGGATCACTGTATTAAATTCATTATTAATGTATCATAATCATATCATAATGTATCATGTAGATAGATAGATAGATAGATAGATAGATAGATAGATAGATAGATAGATAGATAGATAGATAGATAGATAGATAGATAGATAGATAGATAGATAGATAGATAGATAGATAGATAGATAGATACTTTATTAATCCCAAGGGGAAATTCACATACTCCAGCAGCAGCATACTGATAAAAAATATATTAAATTAAAGAGTGATAACAATGCAGGTATACAGACAGACAGTAACTTTAAATAATGTTAACGTTTACCCCTCCGGGTGGAATTGAAGAGTCGCATAGTGTGGGGGAGGAACGATCTCCTCAGTCTGTCAGTGGAAAAGGACAGTGACAGCAGTCTGTCGCTGAAGCTGCTCCTCTGTCTGGAGATGATACTGTTTAGTGGATGCAGTGGATTCTCCATGATTGACAGGAGCCTGCTCAGTGCCCATCGCTTTGCCACAGATGTCAAACTGTCCAGCTCCGTGCCTACAATAGAGCCTGCCTTCCTCACCAGTTTGTCCAGACGTGAGGCGTTCCTCTTCTTTATGCTGCCTCCCCAGCACACCACCGCGTAGAAGAAGGTGTTCGCCACAACCGTCTGATAGAACATCTGCAGCATCTTATTGCAGATGTTGAAGGACGCCAGCCTTCTAAGGAAGTACTTGTTCTTATACTTATAAGTACTTGTACTTGTAAGGGTACGCGGCACTGCTTGGAGTGGAGTAAAGTGCATGTCCGGACACTACAAAAATTTCTCAGCGGGAAAAATTTTGTTCATAAAAACAAAGTTTCACTTACTAAATCCACCATAGGGAACACTAAAAGTGGATCTTAGGGGCACTTCCCTAAAAAAAATCACAGGTGTGGTTACTAAATAAAGTTCCCAAATGGAAATTTTCAGACTGAAGCATAGCCTGAGGTCATCCCCTACATAAATAGGGAATCAATGCCAAATTAGGTGGTGATACATTGTGGATTTGCATAGCGGAAAAACACACAGACACACAAACACATGTACAGCTTTGTATATTAGATTCATTGTTTCGTGGGTTGAACACCATTTTCAGTCTGAATTTTTCCGTTTCTGAGTTAAAGTAAGGCCAATATACCCTGGAATAGTTTGCACTTTCTGTTCGGTTCATTAAATGATTTTCTAAGGCATCAAAATGTAATTTAGGCTTTAACTAGTTTCTTCCCGTTTTAAAAGAGTGACCTTTTTAATTAGTAGGATAAAATTTGTCAACTAAGATTCATTGTTTTCACTTCGATGTTTATTTTGTTTGTACCAATGATTTTTTTTTGGTCATTTTTTGTTGCACAATTAACAGGATTCCAACCCATAATCCTCTTGCACTGACTAATAGAAAGTTTTGGAATAACAGTCATGCTTTTGTTAACCAGGGTGGTAAGAAACACAGAGTTGCACTTAGCATAGGTAACATAGGTTTTTACGCAATAAATTAATTTATTTGTATTGCATATAATTTTCTAGGTTCTTGAAAAGTCTACATAACTGTAAGTAAATACTGCACATTGTCATCTGTCAAGGTTCACAGAAATGAAACTCTGATCAAATTTCTACCCATTTTATTTTATTGAAGGCTTTTTGTCAGCCTGCTAGAATCTAGACAGACGGCATCTTGTTTGGATTAATGCTGATCTTATCAGTTGCAAATTTTAAATGCCTTGAATTGTACCAAGCGACGCTGCAAAAGAAATGCCAAACCTCTACACATTATTTCTTTTGTGGTCTATAAATGAAGTTGTCTGAGACACCATTTGCTGTATGCAGCGTGGCAGGAAGACCTAGGGTGCCACATAAAGAAAATGGCAAAGATTATTTTACCTTAATACTAGGGGCTTTGCCCCCTGCTTGCTTCGCTCGCCAACCCCCGGGCCTGCGCTACATGCTAGCCACTTTGCGGTTCTGCCACTTGCGTATGGGGATGTCCAATTTAAACAGGTTGTTATTTTCATGGAAATTGTTACATATGCATAATAGACCTAACTATTTTACATTACAGCGAGTAATTAAACATATTAAAAAATAGTAAAACATAATAATTTGAAAGTAAATTGTTACATGTTGCATTAGAGTTATTCGTTGCATAATACGATTTCGTTCTGTTTGGCTTTGAAATTAACACGCAAATAATTTTTAAACTTACACTTTTAAAGCAAAACTTCAGTAAAAACAATTTTTTGAATTACATTTTCGTCAATGTCGCATTGAATTTTGGTTCTGTGTTTGGACTTTCATCGTGACAATGCAACGTATAACTGCCCGTGATTGAATTTCGTTTCTTTCTCTCTTTTAAATAAAACAACTTTTTCAAATGTTTGGCTCTGAGATTTGTTAATTGTCTTTGCAAAAGCTATTCTAACGGGAAACTGTTAATGTTTTAATATGAATGGCATATCAAGATCTCCTTTGTTGTCTAATGTTATCCACGGGATATGTACTACATTACCTTTCTTGGATACATCCTTCTTTCTACAGTAATTCGTGCAGTGATGGTGTTAACGGTTGTATTTATTCTTCAGGATATTGTAAGTTGATGTTTTCATCTTCCACAGCATCACCACCAACTGTTTCAGCATAGTCTATTGATACGCACTTAACCAATTTGTCATGTAACCGAACATCATTTCTGGTGTTAATTCATTTGATTTCATTGTTTCTCGCTGCTAGGATTGCCCGTGTACTCATTTTTTCTGTTGATAACAGTACCATGTGCGTGGCTGAATATGGTTGAGAGGAGGGAGTGACTTGAAAAAAATCTCATGGCCAAAGTCTTGTCTTGTGCGACTTGAAAAAATCTCTTGAAAAAAGTCTTGTCTCATCCCAGGATTTTTTTTATACAATAGAGAGATATTGTTCTTGATTATTTAATAGTAATTTGCAACTGTGGTAACTATTAAATAACTAATTTATGGATGTGATAGGGAATATACACCTCATTCTAGATTAGATAGATAAATTAGCACAGTTATCTATGTTCCTACCCTCGCCTATAGTCATGAGCTATGGGTAGTGACCGAAAGAACGAGATCGCGAATACAAGCGGCTGAAATGAGTTTCCTCCGCAGGGTGTCTGGACTCTCCCTTAAAGATAGGGTGAGAAGCTCAGTCATCCGGGAGGGGCTCAGAGTAGAGCCGCTGCTCCTCTGCATCGAGAGGAGTCAGATGAGGTGGCTCGGGCATCTGATCAGGATGCCTCCTGGACGCCTCCCTGGTGAGGTGTTCTGGGCACGTCTAACCGGGAGGAGGCCCCGGGGAAGACCCAGGACACGTTGGAGGGACTATGTCTCTCGACTGGCCTGGGAACGCCTTGGGATTCTCCCGGAAGAGCTAGAAGAAGTGGCCGGGGAGAGGGAAGTCTGGGCATCTCTGCTCAAGCTGCTGCCCCCACGACCCGACCTCGGATAAGCGGGAGACAATGGATGGATGGATGGATGGATGGAAATTAGCACAGTTACAAACTCCGTATTGCAAGCTTCATTCCAGGAGCAACAATGGCTTTCTCCTGGGGGGCATTTCAATGTGGGATGTACTGGGCACATATCTGCTTAGCATATGCATCTTAAACAACTGGTGAGCTAGCCAAAAAGATCAATGCAAACTAAAAATGATAAAGCACAACTTGTGTCTGAGGCTAACTCAGAATGCCTTGCAGTTATACTTTCAGGTGGCTGAAGGTCTCTATATCCTGTATTTGGATTCATCTGGTTTACAGTGAAGCTTTGAAAAACGTAAGAATCTAATCAAATGAATCATAAAGGCACCATTTTGAATGTGTAGTATAAGAACACACGCAACATACTTTGCAATAGTTAGTGATGCTGTCTCACGATGTCTTGGTGGATGTGTTCATTCTACTCATGTCTGTGAGGGCTTTTCTCTGGAGACTATGGAATTCCTCCCACATCCCAGAAAAGTGTGTATTAGGTTAATGGGCATTTCTAAATTTGTCCCATTTGTGAATGGGCCTGAGTGAGTTGTGCAATGGACTGGTAGTCTATCCAATGTTTCTTTCTGCTTCATGTTTGATGCAGCTAGCTCCAGGCAAACCTGAACTGGATTAGGTGGTTTTGAAACTATTATATAAATGTAAGAACGCTTTTTGTGCTACACTGGCTCTTATGAACATAATCCTCTAGGGGGAAACCTTAGTCTGATCTAACCATTTTTTTTTCCCTTGGCCTCCAGGGAAAGCCCCAATGCCACGGCCGGAATACAAGACTCCAGAGCCTAATGGATGCAGTTCCTACTTCTTGGGCCTCCAGGTACCAGAGAGTGTATGTAAAAAAACATTTTTACCTGAAAACAGATCCGACTTTGGCCTGTGAAGAAGACAGTTACTCTTTTTAGTCTATTAAATCATTCTTTTCAAGTTTATACAGTCTGTCTTTCTTGTTCAGCTTCTTTTAAACATTCAACATTCAGACATTTTTGCTACCAACAAATTAATCTATCTATTCTTTCTTTAATAGCAAGAGTTTAATGATGCATCTCTTTCATCTTAGTTTGATCTGGGAATCCCAGCAATGACCAAATGTTGCAATCAATTGGACCTCTGCTACGATACCTGTGGAGCGAACAAGTACCGATGTGATGCCAAGTTTCGTTGGTGTCTGTATGGAATTTGCTCAGATCTCAAGAAGAGTCTGGGATTCGTATCCAAAGTTGAAAGTAAGTGCTCTTCTAAGTATTGTCTGCAATTGCATTTTTAAAAATAAATAAAAATAATGATTGCATTTTGTTACACAGCACAAATAAAGTAATTGGTTATACACTAAATAATAAATCGTCATTAGCATCATCTTCATTCTGTTTTCTTAGTGAGGGTCACAGTAGCAAAACAGAACATCCTCTAGCCAATTCTGGGGAAACCCAGATGTTTCCAGGACAGTTGAGAAATAAAAGTCCTGCAGCTTTGCTCCTCTCAGTGACCTTCATAGCTGATTCTTAACTAGCTCCTGTTGGTTCAGAGAAGCAGCAGTTATACTTTGAGTTATTTTGCCATAGTGAATGAGTCCAGAAACCTTGTACAGGACCTATATACAGTAGAGCACTTTGGGTTGCCTTTGGGATCCTTAGAACCCAGGATATCGATAGTCATAAAAACCAAAGTGGTCTAGTGCAGTGAGGACACAGAGCAACAAAGGTAGGTGCAAACACAGCTTTGTACAATTTACAAAAAAAAAAATGAAACAAGCAGTGTCTCAAAGAATGAAGTGTACTGCAAAGTCATCTAAAAAAATAAATAGATAATCCATGATAAAAACAAGGGCTCTTACGTGGGAGTTAAAATCGGTCCAATAAATAAATCAAAAGAAGGTTAAAAGAATAAAACCATTCACACAAAACTGGTTTATGTTTACTGCTGCAAGCCTTCATGTCTTTCTCCTTCTTGTCTTCAACCCACTCACCCATCAGAGCTGAGACGCTGGTATGCGAGGTCAACCATTAAACCTCAGCCAGTCAACACTGGGATGCCAAAACCTAGCTTCATCTTCTTACCACCATCCCATGCATCTGGACAATGATCCTCAAAGCCAAACTGATGTTTCTGCTCTCTGGATGCTCAGTAGGAGCAACTCTACCCCAAGAACACTGACCTTCTCACTCACTGTAGGGCTTCTTCCCAACCACTATGCCTCTTGTCCATTGCACCTGCACAAACTTCTGATCTTACTCCACTTTTTTCAGTCCCGTCCCTTTCTCAATTTGCTCTCACCGTAGATCTTTCTCTCAATCCTTTCTCCTGCTCTGGTCTTGCTTAGGGTCCTTAAGACTCTGTGAGTGTAGGTGTTTTGTGTAATCAGGAACAGTTGAGCTGAACGCATCTGCATATTAACAAGCAATAAACTAACTTTCCCATTGAACATCCCACAGTTGCATAGCATTGCATCAGCATTCACCCACACCCACTGAGCCTGGGGGGCACTGTTTTTATTTCTAAAACCCTCACACCTCCATGGACCCTTAACACGCTTTACCACAAACTTGTGAATATAGGTGAGAATAGGAATGTAGACTGTGCGGTTAACTGACACATTCATCTGTGGACTTAGGTCCTACTTCATGACCATAGTCCAATCCTTTGCTTAAAAAAACTGCTGCTGATTTACTGTGTCAGTCGCACAATTGTTTCTACTGTATTCTTGCTTGTGAACAAGACCCTAAGGAACTTGGAGGCATTAGAATATTTCTGTTCAAGACAGCTGCTAACCTGTTATGTGGCAAGAGCAAGCAACTCTTTACTGTCGGAGGATCAGATATGGAGGTAGTAATTCTACCACATCACACTCAGTTGTACACTGTTCAAATACACACCAGAGACACGTCATAGTCTAATTCGGCCAAAAGGACAACATCGCCTGCAAACAGCAGAGATGCAACCAATATAAGTAACAGTGTGAGCAAAAACAAATGTAGCAAAATCACATGAAGTGATCTTTATATTGGTAAAATTGTTAGGAGGCATTAAATAGACCTTCAGTCGTCAATGCATCAACTCCTAATAAGAAGACAGAAGTCATCAGAGAATGGAGAATGACCCCCATTCTATAAAGTATTCAGTCCCTATGTTGTATGTGACAATGGGCGTGTATAATTATATTAATGAACAAAAATATTTTAATGAAATAAACAGTGCCATTTTCTGCTTGCAAAAAAACAAATTTATATTTTAATTGAGCTGGGTTACCTATTATTTGTGTGTAACCTTTTGTAGTGTATTTTCAATGTTTTTAATTTAATAATTAAGTCTTAGGGCCTAACACCTCTTTACTTTAGAATAAAAACAAGGGACTGAGCAATTTTGGGAGAATCCTCCTTGAAGCGGGAGATTTCTTGGTGGGATGGGTGGAAATAGTCAAAACTGTAGAAATGAAACCGTTCTGAACTTTTCTCTTGACAGATTTGCTTTTCCTTCACTCAGCACAATATTAACTTATTGATTTGTTTCAGCTTGCATAATTAAATTAACCTCACGTAAATGACCTCCTCCAAAATTTCTAGTTCATGTTCAGACCCTCTTGATCACAGCTTTTACCAAGTTGTGGGATGCCCTACCACACTCATCGGACGACTTGAGTGTTTGTTAATGTTCAGTTGCTCTCCACTGGTATGATTTAGAAAAAAAAGGTCTTTCTTATTACCGTGTTTCCCTGAAAATAAGCCCTAGCATGATTTTTCAGGATGCTCGTAATATAAGCCCTACTCCGAAAATAAGCCCTAGTTACGATCCGGCGCAGGCGCCTTTGGATGAGCGATAAATGCCTACCGCTACCGTATGTACACAGATGAACAGGAAATAATACCAGTATTTTGACCCCCCGACAAGATGAGTACAAAAAGAAAGAGCTATTCTGTCAAGTACAAGAAAGGAATTGTGGAGGAGTCCCAGGGCAAAAATCTTACTGTTTTCTGCAAAGAGAAGAAGTTGGATATCTGAATGCACTACGAGCAAGCTACATGGACAAGAGGTGCTCATTTAAGGAAAGCTCTATTGCTAGACATGAGAGATTGGGGCCAATTGTTCTAAAGCAAATGGAGTCGCAAGAAATTCATTTGGGGTTTGGGGTTTGGGGAGTTATGATGATGTTCCAGAAGATTATGACATGACAGTATTTGAATAAATGTAGATTTTTGTTCAAGAATACTAGGAGGTTGTGCCCCTGGCTTGCTTCGCACGCCAGCTCACGTTGTGAAGGGCGGGCTGAACGCACGCTATGCGGTCGGATCAGCCGCTGCCTTACTGCTGCCAAGCTGCGTCTTCTGCTTGTCACGCTGCGTGTCGATCATTTAAAAACCTGTGCAGCAGCTGTCCTTTTGTCTCACTGCCTTGTCTTGCGGGTCGTTAAAGTGTCTCCGAGAAAATCATGTATCGTCTCCTTCCAAGCCTTCCAAGATTTTTTTTATAATAGACAGAAATGTAGATTTTTGTTCAAGAATAAATGTACATTGTAGTTCAGTGGAAAAACTAGATATCCCCTGAAAATAAGCCCTAGCGCAACTTTTGGAGGATAAATTAATATAAGACTCTGTCTTATTTTCGGGGAAACACGGTAGAATAAAGAATTAGGAGGATAGTTAGCAGAAACATTAAACCTGTACATAAGTGCTCTCCTATTGGTATTCTTCATTATAAGTCCCTAGGCTTCATTAGTTCCTGATGGGCACAACGTAAAAACTAGAAAATGAGTTAAGACAAAGGTGAGCGAAGAAGGTTCAGAACCAGTCGCCAGTTCTGAAAACCCGACCCTCCTGACCTCCCTACTAATCAATCTTTATTTTCCACTTGTTTCTCTACAGCCTGTGAGACAATCGCAGACACAATGTTTAACACGGTCTGGACACTGGGATGCAAACCTTTTATGAACAGCCAGCGGGCTGCATGCATTTGTAATGAAGAAGAGAAGGATGAACTGTAGAATGGAAAACAATTCCACACCAATACTAGATCACTTTTGCCCTACGGCTCTTCAGAGACATCCAAAATTGTCAAATTTGTTTTGGAAAGATCTTCCCGTCAGCATTATAAAAGCTAATAATGTACAATATATGAAACAGAAGAGCAGCAAATTAAAAGAAAGTTTACCTCTTGGTCACACATAAAACTTGGCACTCTCTGCCCATGAAGAAGCAATGAAGAAAGATGCCATGTGAGCAGACCAGGAGCTACTGGAAAAAGTGAAAAATATCTGGAGCAATCCCAGTTTTGACCCGGTAGCTAAGTACTCTGGCACGCCTGGCAGAAAAAGCAATCACGCCTAGCGATCAGGCCCAAGACTGCATGCACTGTAATAGATCTGGAGACGCCATATTGCCTCACCTAAAGAAAGGGAGAGAAAGAAATGTATCTTCAAGATTGCATCTGATAAATTTACAGTGTACATTGCATTGCAGTTGTAATAGTAATTTAATAATAAAACTTTCTGAGAAACCAAGAAGCACAGAAGATGACAAGTATCTCTAAAAATGGGTATTGCTCCAAATTATATATTAAAATCAAAACGTTGGGCTGTATCATGAAAAATTAAGTTGGTTTGTTGCGTGTTTAGTAGAATTTATTTTGTATGTATAGTTTGTGGCAAATGGCACAGCAATTAACTTATTGGTAGATTTCACTGACAGCAATCTACAGAATAGCTAATGAATATTTTGCTAGATGCAATGAATTCACATTGTTAATTTAACTGGAGGCTGAAGATGTGAATTTAAAAGTCACGTTTGAATTTCTCAGTAGCAATGAAACAGATTTCTACAACCTCTGTGAACAGAAAACCCTTCTGTACCAAACCTGCACAACGTGGAGTTTTCTTTCCCCAGGTATGTGACAAAAAAGACGTGAATTTGACTGGCTACAGTGTGCCATGCTATATAAGTAACCTGTGATTCATGCTTTCATGTTTCTTATATTCTTGGTCAGCCCATTAAAGTTATGTGGAATTTGGTACTTAAATTAAATTGTGATTTGCTTTTTGTACACTTCTGTTCACTGTATGTGTGTTTTGCACATAGGCAGCGTGTTTAACTTATCGTTATTAAGCATGCTTACACTAATAAGCTCAGTGTACTATACAAGAATGACAAATTTCATATGACAAATAAAATGCTGCATAACCACAAAAAGTAATGTTGAAAAACAAACAGAGATTCATCATGCAATAAATACAATATTCTGTATTCAGACCTGCACACGTATGTACGGTGTGGTTTTACCTCCCAATTCTAACTTTCCCAGGTCATCCACATTCTATACTCAGTTGTAAATATCACATTTTCTGTACAAGCTTGCCCATTTCTTATGATTAATATACAGCTTCATATACTAGAATTTGTGGAATGTACAGCCCCAAATTAGAAAAAGTCGGGACGGTATGGAAAATGCAAATACTCATTCTTAGATTGACTTTGACTTTTATTTCATTACAGACAGTATGAACCCAAGATATTTCATGTTTTATCTGGTCATTGCTTTTAAACATTTCAATAATTTCCCAAACATTTGTTGACAGACTGGAGATCCTCTGCCCATCTTTGCTCCTCAAAGACTCCAAATCGTGATTACAATCATCTGTTTGAAATCACATCAGGATTTAATTATTTTAAATCATTACTTACTCTAATTTGCCACCATTTACAATGTGTTGCAGGCCTGAAATTCAGGAATGGATGTATGTTAACAAATGAAATGAAGCTGAGCAGACAAAACATGAAATATCTTGGGATCCTCCTGTCTGCGATGAAAGAAAAGTCAAATAAATTTAAGAATCCCTGCTTTTCTTATTTGCATTTTTTTCACACCATCCCAACTTTTTGGGGTTGTATATACACATTTGAGCATTTTGAGTATACTTAATACAGGATCCTCTCAAGTCTATTAGTGTATCCATTTCAAATGTCTGAAATGATTATTTTAACTTCTTGTTTTTAATTTTCAGTAAGGTTTTAGTGCAGCACAGTGGTGCTGTGGTTAGCACTGCCACCACCTCACAGCAGCAATAGGCTGGATTCAAATCACTACATGCTCTCCTTGTGTCTGCATTTCTCCAGTTTGCCTCTTGACTCTCAAACATTAATTACACGTTCTCAGCGAGCCTGGTATGACTTGCATTTACGGGGGGCTCTGATCAGGTTTTTAGGGCTGATACCAACCACCGATTTCATGTCACTTATCTTTTGATTCTAATAGTTTTTTTCCTTTATACGTTTAAAAAACTTTTTACACTAATCTCCAGCATAACCAGACATATAGAAGCCTCATGTCCTATATTAATGTATATATTTATAATTAAACTATAGACAACAGGTATTAATTTTTCATTTTTTATTAACAAAATGAAATTCTGTAGACTTATTGTTCAGTGACCATAAAATACTAAAATAAATAAAATTTCCATAAAGTACATACTTTAACATATAAAACATGTACAAAATATTTATTCATAATACATATGGCATAAAAGAAAATAAAATGCTTCTCATAATTACATGTCATATTGTTCAGTTTTCTCTGTAATGTACCTGTCTGAAACAAGGCTTAATTAAAAAAGTAGTTTTCACCATTTCTGTAACAACACCAAAAAAATAATATATATGTATATATATACACACACACATATATATATATATATATATATATATTTACACACACACACACACACAAATATATATATATATATATAGTCACAAAATCGACAAAAAGGTTTGGGGCAGACACCTGTATATTGCTTCCTGGTTGCAAAATTAAATGAATAATTGTACAGATGTGTACAGGTCAGAGTCCAAAACAGAACTGATTGCTTGTCACAAAGATGGCGGCTTTAAGGGAGTGGAAGTGATGTCATCAGTAGGTCCGGAAACCGTAAGTGATGTCACCTTTGGCACCGGAAACAGAAATGGCGTCATTGGGTCTAGGGAAAGTGATGGCATTGGGGGCAGACGGAATTTCCCATAAGTGGTCTGCAGAGAAGTGAGAGAAAGCGTTAGCACACTCCACCACCTCATGGTATATATATATTGTGATATAAGACGCTGTATGGCGCCCGATCCAACACAGACTCACACTGAGGCAAGTGTAAAAACACTCCGGACTTTTATTTTTCTTCATCTGTTGGGCACGTCTTTCCCATGAACCCCACAGGCAATACACAATCCCAAAAGCACTTAGCCAACACAAAAACACTTTTCTGGCACCACCACTCCTCCCGTCTAGCTTCGTCCTCCACCTCCCGACTCTGACCACTGAGTGGTGGTGGCAGCTGGCCCCTTTTATAGCCCTTTTATAGGTGGGACTGAAGATTTGTCCAGCTGGGCTGTGGAATCCACGCAACACCCCCTGGTGGCCACCCCATTTCCCAACCGGGCTGTGGAGGACTCCATCTCCCATGGAGCCCTGCACGAGGCTGGAAAATCACCGTCAGCCAGGGAGGCTGCCACCAAGTGTCCCGAGAGAGGTACTGAGCTGCCCATGGTTGCTCCCCCGGAACATATGGCGTATATATACACACACACACACACAATCAATTAATTCATTTTGACAATTAAACTGTGTTTAAATATAAATATACTTGTACTTATAGGTTTTAATCATTTTAAATCATTAATTGCACTACAGCTTTTTACTGTTAAAATATATATTTACTATATTTATACATGTTTTTTTTCTTCAGTGTATCAACTTGTAATTCTTGAGGTGTTATTATAAGTATGGATTACTGTTTTAATAATGCCATACTTGTTTCTTTAAAAACTTATGCTGTATGACCCACAGCAACAAATAATAGACAGTACAAATCTTAAAAAAAGCCTATTGTTTACTAAACAGCCATTTCAAATTTGTCTTTATCTTTTATTTTTCCAATTAAAAGTCAAGCTGTGTCCATGTCAATTTAAAGGACAAATTAAAAAGGTCAGAATTCATTAAAGTAGTAATTCAGTAAAGCTTTTCTTGTCATTTGTCTAATTGCACAGGATGATTCCTCCGATTCCTTTTTTCAGCTTATTACTCCATTTTCTTTAACGTAAAGGCTAATAATCCGATCGCCTCTGTCTCACTGATAAATCAGGCCTCTATTTACTGCTTTTTGCTTACACAGCAGGAACTTTGTTGCAAAAAAAATAAAAAATTTAAAAATAGAGACTTGGTCTCCCCTAGACTTTTTTGTATACTCAGATATGGGGATGGATATTTGAGCCGTAAACCGCAAGACAATGATTGTATTTTTATATTATGCGCATTAAAGAATCATCAACAGAAAATCAAATCAAATTAATAATATATCGAACAATATATTTTGAATTATTGTAAAAGTAAAGTTGAATAAATTGGACTCTGCAGCTGCATGAATAAAAGGTAAAGTACCACTTCCAGTTAGCAGAAATAGCCCAAAAGGTGATAGAAATCTACGTTTTATACTGTGGAAGATCAGCCCTACATTCGGGCCTTCCAATAGTCCTTTCCTCACCGCCTCCACTCCTCTCCTCCAAGCTTTGTCCTCTTCCTCCCGACTCCGGCTAATGACTAGAGGAAGGCGGCCTCTTTTATCCCCACCCGGATGTGATCCAGGTGCCCTTTGATGATCTTCCTGCAGCACCTCCTGGTTTGGCGGAAGTGCTGACGTCCAGGGCTCCCTATAGGGTTGAGCTTCCATGCTCACTTCCCGTGGCTCACATACAAACTAGGGTGGGTGCCTTCTCGTGGTCTGGGGGAGGCATGGTATTTTAGGACTCAGTGAGGTCTAAAATGTTGAGATTCATCAAAATCTCGACATTTAATCTTTGAACGATTACAATACTTTCCTTATACTTTGTATATATACGAAAAAGTAAAAAAGATGTGCGTGGGCTCAACTGCTGTAATATCTTGTGTAAAGGAGCACTGCAACTAAATTACCGTAAAGCTTAGTAAAGTAGGGGCTGAAAATATCGGTTCTTGTGATCAGCATTTTTACCAATCAGCAGTCAAGTCTTTTTTAGTGAACATTGACTGATTTAGATAAGCAGCCGATCGACTGGCTCATCCCTACTTGCATTGTGTGTGTGTGTGACTATGCTCTGTGATGCTTTATCTAGGTTTGATTCCTGCCTTTCTGCAGAGCCAGATTAACCCAGTCAGGACACTGGAGCTATGACATGACATCATTGTGCCCCCTATTATTCTTGGATGTGTAAAGCAATAAAAAGTTAAGGAAAAATGTAACTGGATAAAAACAAAGTAAATAAATATTGGATTGTAAACGAAGCCAAAACGTAGAAATTGTGTCATCATGCATGTTTTTACTCATTGCAATGGCTGCTAGATGCATGAGGCTCTTACTAGTTGTGTAAAGCTTCTTTGCATTACTCTCTTTTTTGTCTCTTTTGTTCATTTTTTTATTTATGTTTATTTATTTTGATAACCCCCTGCTCGCTTCACTCACCAACCCCTGGGCAGGTGCTACGCGCTAGCCACTTCGCGGCTCTGCCACTTGCATATGGAGAAGCGGATGTACAATTTAAACAGATTGTTATTTTCATGGGAATTGTTACATATGCATAATAGACCTAACTATTTTACATTACAGCGAGTAATTAAACATATTAAAAAATAGTAAAATGTAATAAATTGGAAAAAAATTATGTTTCATGTTGTGTTAGAGGTATTCATTGCGTTATACGTTTTTGTTCTGTTTGGCTTTGAAATTAACACGCAAATACTTTTTAAACTTACACTTTTACTGTAGTGGGCGGGACGGTGGCGCAGTGGTAGCGCTGCTACCTCGCAAGTATGGAGCCCTGGGTTCACTTCCCAGGTTTCCCCCGGGTGCTCCGGTTTCCTCCCACAGTCTTAAAGACATGAAGGTTAGGTGCATTGGCAATCCTAAATTGTCCCTAGTGTGTGCTTGGTGTGTGTGGGTGTGTGTGCCTTGCGGTGGGCTGGCACCCTGCCCGGAATTTGTTTCCTGCCTTGCACCCTGTGTTGGCTGGGATTGGTTCCAGCAGACCTCCGTGACCCTGTAGTTAGTATATAGTGGGTTGGACATTGACTGACTGACTTTTACTGTAAAACTTCAGTAAAAACAATTGTAATAAAAGCACAAACACGTATAAAGGTTTGGGGTTTTTTAGACCCCGTATATTGTAAAAAAAAAAAAAGAAGCTTGCCAGTGTTTTCTACAGAGTACAACGGACCGTCAAATTAAATCAGGTCGGACATTTTATAATGAGGAACAGGAAGTGATGAAAGGATGCTGGGAAAAGTCGTTATGGATGATGGGAAAGTGATGTCATCATTGGGGGACCGAAGGTTAGAAAGGACCCCGGAAGTTGGTGGTACCAGGAGACGTCCGGGTTTGTTTATGGCGGAGGTGCTTCGGTCTTTCTGAAGAAACAAAAAAAAAGAGGTTAGTACCCCATCATTGTCCCCAGGCACGGCTTGTTGCAGCGCCCGTCAGGTCCTTAAGCCGCTCCCATGCGCTCGTGCGTGACATAATATTTGGAACTAACTTTTCGTCAATATTGCTTTGAATTTTGATTCCGTGTTTGGACTTGCATCGTGGCAACGTAACGTATAACTGGCCGTGAGTGAATATTATTTCTTTCTCTCTAATAAATAAACCGACTTTTTCAAATGTTTGTCTCTGTGATTTGTTAATTGTCATAGCAAAAGCTATTCTAATGGGAAACTGTAAACGTTTTAATACGAATGGCATATCAAGATCTCCTTTGGTGTCTAATGTTATCCGTGGAAGATATACTACATTACCTTTCTTGTCGCCTGATAAAATTTTACACGCAACAATATTACGATACATCCTTCTTTCAACAGTAATTCGGCCGGTGGAAGACCGGATGGTGTTAATGGTTGTAGATATTCTACTGGATCTTGCAAGTTGATATTTTCATCTTCCGCAACATCACCACCAACTGTTTCAGCATAGTCTATTGACTATAAGTCAAGTGTATTCACTGCACGTTACTGTGCAGTACGCCATTACTGTTCTATATACAGTGGAACCTCGGTTTGCGAGTAACTTGGTTTACGAGTGTTTTGCAAGACGAGCAAAAACTTTTTTTTTTTTTTTTTATATTTTTATTTTATTAATTTTCATTGTAATCATTCCATACAAACAGCTCAATTTATAACCCAACAAATTTGAAGACAAATCAAACCCCACCCCTGAGAAGGAGAGCTTAGCTAAAGGAAAATTGCTTAAGGCTTTTTAATAAGGCAACATTAAACAAAGGAAAGGGAGAAGTAAATATCTATATAAATAAGAGATGGAGAAGGGAGTTAAATGCGGTAATAGTTCATTCTCTTATTCTAAAATAATATTGATTAAATCCTGCCAGGTTTTGAAAAAGTTTTGTACAGATCCTCTAACTGAGAATTTGATTTTTTCCAATTTCAAATAATATAAAACATCGGTTTCCCACTGACTTATAAGAGGAGAATTAGGATTCTTCCAATTTAACAAAATAAGTCTGCGTGCCAAAAGTGTAGTGAATGCAATCACCGTTTGCTTGTCCTTCTCCAATTCAAGTCCATCTGGAAGAACACCGAACACAGCTATTAATGGGTTAGGAGGGATTTTAATAAATTTTGACTTGATAAACGAGCGAGGTCTTGCAGTACGAGTAGTATGTATACTCTTTGTCTGCTGAGCGTCATGTGATCACAACTGAGCTGATGGTTCTATTCTGTCTCTCGCTGCAGGCTTGTGGGCAATCGTCTCCTATTCTCTGTCTGAGTCGGCGTGCCTCACTCATAATAAACATCTGTACGAGCGTATACTGTTTACAACAGCATTAGCATTGTGACTGTGTGTGCGCGCGCGTGTGTGTGTGTGCGCTCGTGTGTGTGTGCTCGCACGCGCATGTGTGCTGTGACGTACACACTAAGACACAAAGCTGAGTCAACACCAGCTTTATTCAGCTTGAAACAGAGACAGCAGTCAGGCAGTGCCCTGCGCATTTATAATGCTCCTTGTTCCTTATATCACCCATCGACAGCAAGCGCTTATAGCATGTCCGCGATCTTTTCAGATTCGCTGTTACAGCGAACTGCATTGGGTGGAATCCCACAAGAGTTTAGAAACTCACTCACACCAGCCATGATTCTTTTCAAAGATAAAGTGCAGGTTAATTTGTTTTATGTATTTTTACTTTATATTTTGTATTAATCATTTTTATATGAATAGTTTTTGGGTTGTGGAACAAATCATCTGAGTTTCCATTATTTCTTATGGGGAAATTCACTTTGATATACGAGTGCTCAGGATCCACTTAGGTTCCACTGTATTTATCTAATACAAGAGGAGACATGGGTCACTCCAACCCTGTATATTTAAAGTGCACTGACTGGAAGAAACTGGGGACTGGTTTTGGGGAAGAAACCCTTTACAGCACCAGATTTCATCATGATTTGCTACAAACTTTTATCGGGTTACCCTTACTCTACAATTGTCATTCAAGAATTATGTCTGGTCCTGTGAGACTAACGAGGAAAGAGAAGCAGTGATCTCAGTTGCCACTTTTCATTTTCTTTTCTTTGTATTCCTGTGTGTTTTTCTCACATACACCAACTTTCTCTCACACTTATAGGTGGACCAGTAAGTCTAAATTGTGCTAAGCCTGTGCTCTGTGACACACTTATTTTCCTTCCGGGATAGGCCTCAGCTCACTTGAAACCACTTTCAGGACAAATGGAGTATAGAATACAATTGTGACAAGAATGTCACCAGTAACGCTTCAAGCTGATACACACATGAAATCACTGCAGACTTATTAAAAATTAGAAAACAAACCGAGTAGCCATTGATATGGAATGGAACTTCAAGGTTCAGGCTTTAATTCTTTTATGAATTCTGAAACCCATTTTGTCTGCTTTCAAAATGTTTGGTGCTCTGAATAAATTTTTTATCTTGAAAGTGTAATTTTGGATCTTTATTTTTATATACGAGTTCAAATTGAATGTTTTTGTTTGAGAAAATTTTTCATTATTTTTGTTTAAGCTTTTGCTGCATCACATCATTATTTTCAAAGCCTCAATGGATAGGTAATAGTTGCTATGGGGTCGAACCCTCCTGATACAAGCTGATTAACCGCAGTACAGCGGCATGAGCTGCTTTGTCCAACACACAGACAGATTCAATTAGAAAATAAGGGCTGTATGCCAGAGGTTTTCATATTGTGAGCTATGGCCTCCAGCAGGCAGTAGCTTAGAGGGCCGCAGCAACCCTGGTGAGGCTGACATTCTTAAAATAAAATAAAATAAAATCTGTTCTAATTTTGAAGATTGTCTTTAAATTGCCTCATGTAATTTTTAAATAAACATAACTGAAAATGTTCTGCAATTGTTGTATAGATATAGATTTGCAGTTTGCAGCCAGAGAAAAAAGGATTAGTTACAGAGGAGTCTAACCTGCATCTCTATGCTAGACTGTATTTCACTTCCACTGCTTCATCGCACACTGCCCTTGCAGCAAGTCTCCACTCCTGTCTCACTCACCCAGCCTTGTTCTGTTGTTCTTTGTCCATCGCCTGCGCCAATTTGTGTCTGTGGGGTTCGAGATCAAAGCTACATCTCTCACCCCACCTCTTTGATTTGACCCATGCTATGATGGAAACTGCAGGGAACAACATGTCGAGGCCGACTGATTTTTGAGAAACTGCGCGCTGTGCGCTGACGTGAACCAGACTACAAAACATCTCTCACTCTCACTCTGTCACAGGTCTGGTGCATCAATGTTATTAAAATTTTTAATTTTAGTAAACTTGTTTGCTGTATCATCATTTCCAGAACAGTTTATGAAATTGGCAGACTTGTGCAGAAGAATAAACAACAAGGAAGAGAGGCAGATGTTAACAATCTTAATACATCATTCGCCTGCCTCCTCATTCACTCACGTCTGTCCGAAGCCGAATGCGCTGTCACCTTCTGTGCAGCTGCCCGAAAAACCTTACGAGACCGACATCCAACCCCAACAACGCGGCAGGCGGCGGATTTACAGCCGCAAAAATTCAACGAGAAAGGTGACTTCGATTAAAGCTCTAGAGGCCTGAAAGGCGATATCGACTACAGCTCGAGGCCTAATTATGCATTCTGATTCAATTACGCATTCATTTAATACACCTATATCAGGTTTGCGGTGCTTATACTTATTACAATTCCATAGTGTACTGGAACATTCATCATTCAATATTATACTATAGGCCTCGAAAATTCATCAACTAACAGTACAAGCCTGTACAGTAATGAGTAAAGTGGACTACAATCATTACAAAACAACTTCTTCGTTACTTATCATTTGTTCTTCATACACTGCTGACACAAACTCGTGCCCGTTTCATCTTACATTGTCGAAACGGGCTCTTTGTCTAGTTAATAATAAAATGCACATATCAAACATTTCATTTAAGTGTTATTAATACACTATTAATCAACAGTGCAGGATTTTAGAGTTGCTAATGTTCAGTAACTGTCATCCTTCCTCACAAAATAGAGAAACATGCGGAACCGCAAAGCAGACTCAGCCTTGACTTATAAACATTTGTGAGTTATTTTCCTCTTTTTTTTCCCTTAAGTTGCATGTAATGTCAGGCATGTGCATCAGAGGAACTGCTTGCTGGCTCACTCAAGGTAGGCGAGAGGGGGAGCTGTCGCTAACTGTGTCTTCTCCTTTTCTCCCCACAGTTCTGAGAAGCTGCCCAGGGAGGGAAATTAGCTCTGCCCCTTACGGTGCCATTTGTTGCCAGAAGGCACTTATTTTAAGTTTGAAGAAGAACAGAAAGAAATTAAAAGGGACGACCCGGCTGGTGTCCCAACTATTCTTCATTTGTCACACCTCTGTTTCTACCCACACTTGGCCACATTACAGTAACTTGTAAGTTATTTCCCTCCTCCTTTGATGTAAATTCAAATGTAACTGTATACTTTTTGTAAATGCATTGAAAAGCCAAACTACAAAACTGCTTTTACATAAAAAAAACACAAAAATACATATGCATGATAAATTAAAAAAACACAGACCCACACAAAAATTATTAATAATTTCTTGTTCAAATTTCAAAATGCAATATTAGGTGGTGGGGCGGCACGGTGGTGCAGTGGGAGACCTGGGTTCGCTTCCCGGGTCCTCCCTGCGTGGTTTGCATGTTCTCCCCGTGTCTGCATGGGTTTCCTCCCACAGTCCAAAGACATGCAGGTTAGGTGCATTGGCGATCCTAAATTGTCCCTAGTGTGTGCTTAGTGTGGGTATGTGTGTGTGTGCCCTGCAGTGGGGTGGCACCCTGCCTTGCGCCCTGTGTTGGCTGAGATTGGCTCCAGCAGGCCCCCGTGACCCTGATTTGGATATACAGTTGTGTGAAAAACTATTTGCCCCCTTCCTGATTTCTTATTCTTTTGCATGTTTGTCACACAAAATGTTTCTGATCATCAAACACATTTAACCATTAGTCAAATATAACACAAGTAAACACAAAATGCAGTTTGTAAATGGTGGTTTTTATTATTTAGGGAGAAAAAAAATCAAAACCTACATGGCCCTGTGTGAAAAAGTAATTGCCCCCTGAACCTAATAACTGGTTGGGCCACCCTTAGCAGCAATAACTGCAATCAAGCGTTTGCGATAACTTGCAATGAGTCTTTTACAGCGCTCTGGAGGAATTTTGGCCCACTCATCTTTGCAAAATTGTTGTAATTCAGCTTTATTTGAGGGTTTTCTAGCATGAACCGCCTTTTTAAGGTCATGCCATAGCATCTCAATTGGATTCAGGTCAGGACTTTGACTAGGCCACTCCAAAGTCTTCATTTTGTTTTTCTTCAGCCATTCAGAGGTGGATTTGCTGGTGTGTTTTGGGTCATTGTCCTGTTGCAGCACCCAAGATCGCTTCAGCTTGAGTTGACGAACAGATGGCCGGACATTCTCCTTCAGGATTTTTTGGTAGACAGTAGAATTCATGGTTCCATCTATCACAGCAAGCCTTCCAGGTCCTGAAGCAGCAAAACAACCCCAGACCATCACACTACCACCACCATATTTTACTGTTGGTATGATGTTCTTTTTCTGAAATGCTGTGTTCCTTTTACGCCAGATATAACGGGACATTTGCCTTCCAAAAAGTTCAACTTTTGTCTCATCAGTCCACAAGGTATTTTCCCAAAAGTCTTGGCAATCATTGAGATGTTTCTTAGCAAAATTGAGACGAGCCCTAATGTTCTTTTTGCTTAACAGTGGTTTGCGTCTTGGACATCTGCCATGCAGGCCTTTCTTATGGTGGAGTCGTGAACACTGACCTTAATTGAGGCAAGTGAGGCCTGCAGTTCTTTAGACGTTGTCCTGGGGTCTTTTGTGACCTCTCGGATGAGTCGTCTCTGCGCTCTTGGGGTAATTTTGGTCAGCCGGCCACTCCTGGGAAGGTTCACCACTGTTCCATGTTTTTGCCATTTGTGGATAATGGCTTTCACTGTGGTTCGATGGAGTCCCAAAGCTTTAGAAATGGCTTTTTAAAACCTTTACCAGATTGATAGATCTCAATTACTTCTGTTCTCATTTGTTCCTGGATATCTTTGGATCCTGGCATGATGTCTAGCTTTTGAGGTGCTTTTGGTCTACTTCTCTGTGTCAGGCAGCTCCTATTTAAGTGATTTCTTGATTGAAACAGGTGTGGCAGTAATCAGGCCTGGGGGTGGCTACGGAAATTGAACTCCGGTGTGATACACCACAGTTAGGTTATTTTTTAACAAGGGGGCAATTACTTTTTCACACAGGGCCATGTAGGTTTGGATTTTTTTTCTCCCTAAATAATAAAAACCATCATTTAAAAACTGCATTTTGTGTTTACTTGTGTTATATTTGACTAATGGTTAAATGTGTTTGATGATCAGAAACATTTTGTGTGACAAACATGCAAAAGAATAAGAAATCAGGAAGGGGGCAAATAGTTTTTCACACCACTGTAGCTGGTTGGATAATGGATGGATAGATTCGGTAGTGGTGGATAAAGAAATATCACCTTTACTGTAGTTGTGCCATTGTTCAGTACTTCGCAGAGTACTCCAGATTAGAGATCACATATTCTTTAATAGTCTGCTATAGTTAAGCACTTGCTTTAAATAATAGGTCGGCTACTGTCGGCTGCTGTTAGTAGAAACCAAGATCCAAGTTAATGTCCAGTTTTACAGAATTGTTTTTTGATTAGTGTGTGGCCCTGATGAGGTGGGGGACCTTAGAATAAAAAAATTAGGGAACACCTGCTCTAAGAATCTCTTATTTTTTGGTATTCTGGTATCGGTGTTAGCTCTTTCACTTGCCTTGGTCCTTGATTGGCATTTTGGCTTGCAATTTGTTCCTGACAATATTACAGTTAAGCCCTATGGTTTACACAAATAAAGTTCAGTGCCTGCGGTGGGTTGGCACCCTGCCCGGGATTGGTTCCTGCCTTGTGCCCTGTGTTGGCTGGGATTGGCTCCAGCAGACCCCCTTGACCCTGTGTTCGGATTCAGCGGGTTGGAAACTGGATGGATGGAAGTTCAGTGCTTACCAAATGTTTTCCTTGTTTTCAAGAAATATTTTTTAGATTGTTTCTGGAAAAAACACATCTCCTGGTTAACTGCTTTTAACATCCAATCAGAGCTCTCTAAAATCTCTGTAACTGGCATAACACATTTTTGTGCGCATCACCACCTCGTTTGAATGTGCACGTCACCTTGTTTAATTGTGTGCGCCACATATTTAAATTTTTTGTTGCTTGCCCTTTGGGGTCACTGTATGTAAGTCATTAAAACGTTCTCATTCTCAGCAAAAAGAAACAACATTTTGTGGTCACCCCATTTGGTAGGTTTTATGTCATCTGATTTGAACAGCTGACAATTGTATCACACTTGTAGGTCTACAACATTAGCGTGGTCTTTGATCTTCTTCTCCTTCTCTGTGGGTCGCCACAGCAGATCATCTTCTTCCATGTCCTCCTGTTCTCTGCATCTTGTTCTGTTACACCCATCACCTGCATGTCTTCTCTCACCACATCCATAAATCTTCTCTTAGGCCTTCCTCTTGCCTGGCAGCTCTATCCTTAGCATCCTTTTCTCAATATATCCAGCATCTCTCCACTTGCACATGTCCAAACTAAACTGTCTTTGATGAAGTTGGAAAATTCTTGCCATGGTTTGCAGCCAGTTTTACACACGGGAGATGGTTTACAGCCTCAAATAGTGTTATTTCTTAGCTGGACCAGGGGTTGGCGCTGTCATCTGATCCTTTCTCCATCCCAGCCAAAGGCCACGCCACTCAGTGACATCACCACCGGTCCACCAACTGATGACGTCACTTCCGATACTCAGAAAATCTACCTGCCACATGAGTTCCTGTTCCAGCCTACCTGACTCCACCTCTTCCTCTGATCCACCATATTTAACGACCAGTTTCATCCTGTTAGTCAGTTCTGTCTTGAACTCGTGTCTATGAAGACGGATTTTTCATTTTTACCTGCCTTTTTTCAAACATACTGGGTGGCCATCCCCAAACCTTTTTCTCTCTGCTGCCTATTTTATTACACCAGTCAGAGAATAAACTGTTTCTGTTCCTTGTCCTTAGTCAGTATGTCACTGTATTTTTCAATGAGACTTACTCCTCTTTCAGCTGCATCATTCACTACCATCTTGCATGTCAATAGTTCACAAAATTTCATTGAAGACTGGATCATCAGTTCAGTGCTCAGGTGGTTTCTTAAGAAACATAAAACAGAGGTGCTTTGAAAATCCGGGTTGGGGTAAGTCTTAAGAACTGATAAAAATCGGATGTCACTGAGAGGAGCTTGGAATGCAAATTGTGCTTCATTCCACTTTCTGACATAAACAAGACAGACAAACAAAGCAAAATCTGTCATAATCATGGATTCACATGCAGTCATCCTGCACTGAGCCTTAAAAAGGAATATTTTCAATGCAAAAATACCTCTTCCCATCCACCTGGCGTGATGTGATGAACCATAAAACAAGAGAGACAAACGTAGGAATTCCTGATAACCTTGATAACCCCTTGCTGTTGGGCTTCAAGAGCACATAGTAAGTAGTCAAGCATTTCACATCGCAGTTTGCACATTACCGGGCCAACAATCAGGTCATCAATAGACACAGCATACTGTATGTATCTTAATTTATTGATGGGCATTCCTACTGAAATTGCTTGAACAGCACAGTTCACGACCAAAAAAAGATGCTTGACAGCACTACTTCCATGATGTGATGACGACATGCAATCCAGACATGCATTTCCTAGAGCTTATTCGATTCTAATGTATGCTCTTTCATGAAGCTCTGTGTTTGCTGGCTGTTATACAAGTAATGACTTATTAGTTGTGAAGTTTTAGACACTTTATATACAGCAGGCAAAAGTCATTAACAGATATTTCTAAAAACATCTGGGTAGACTGCAAATAAGCTAGAAATAAAATAGAAACTCCTGCTCTCTTCTAAAATGCTCTTGCAGCTCTTACTTAATACTAGAATCTTCTGTAAACTTACACTTACTACTAGAATGTCACGGCAATTCCACCTTAGTATTAGAATGTTTATTTCATTTTATTTAATTGTTTACTAATCGCTTAGTCATTTAAGAACCCCATACAAGAGTATGTACATTTGCTATTTTTCAACTGAACGTTATTAGCAAGAAGGAGTATTATGGTTAGTTCAGCTAAAAGAGACCATTCTTGTTTAAAATCATAAATATATATATATTAATGCAAAGGTGTCAGGCCCCTTGGACCTATTTAAAGTGCCCTGCTTCATCGATATTCAAAACATGTTACAAACAGCTCATGTTGGCCATTAGCTTTCTGAAAAACCCCTTTTAATGTACGTTTTGTAAATAGATTGTATTCATAATGTAAGAGGAGAACAGGCATCTTGGCCGGGTTTCTTACCCAGATGGGAATCCAGAGTGGAACAACAGACAAATTGGCCAGAGGGCCAAGAAACAACTTTGTGCCCAGCCAGTATAATATAATGAATGGATCAGCGGTAGCCTAGAGTTAGGAGCGGTTCAATTCCCTATACACCAGGTGACAGTGGGCCTCATATGGCAGCTCAGTCGAGACACCTGCAGGGATGCTTGGGGGTTGGAGTTTGGAAGTGCAAGCCTGTCGGGGTCCCTGGGTGCCAGTAGAGGGTGCTGTCGGTTGAGGACCTTCCTACTTTTTATATGGCCTGGAAGTACATTCAGGAAGACATGGCGTGGCACTGGAAGCATTCCCGGGGCCTGCTGCCACTTATCAATGAATTAGAGATCAGGAGACAGTGGGCAACACTTAATGGGAGGATGAGAGGAGGAGGAATTTGTTAATTTTTGTGTATAGTGGATAATCTTTACAAGGGTGATTTCTGGAGAGGTACTTTGGTTAAATAAATATCTTTGATTTAAGCCTAAAAGTGTGCTGGCCATTGCTGTGTCTGAGGTTTGGGGCTTTTTGGAGCACCTAATGGTTACAATATATGATTTATATGGATTAAATTTACACCTGCCATTAAAATGCATCGTCCACTCACTGCAGCACACTGCATCTAAAAACCAATAGTTAGAATAGAAAGTTATTTGACCCAACAAGAAAAAGTGAAAAGATGGTGCCATGCCATACTGCCATACAGAACTTTAATGTTTTAACAAGATGGCAAAGACATGTCACTCCCATGAACAAGATGGTAGCTTGAGTTCACTCACGCTGCTGCTGCCACTCGGCTAACTTTTTAAAACTGCGCAGGTGTCAGAGCTTGCCGTCCTTTCACAGCTTACTTGACGTTACCTACTGCTGACTTGATTTTTGTATGTGGATAGAAAATGCATTTACATTTCCAGTTGTGTTAAATGTAATCACTAGCCATGTCTGAGCAACTCCAAACGTGGTCTGTGTGATCCATCACCATATGTATACACCCAGTTTTTTAATCTGGCTAAGGTATATCAGATTGTGACACACGATAATGTGGGTGTAAATGAATATGAAACTTTGTTTTATCTAGAAATTCTTGTGTCCAGACTGCCACTCTCACACAACTTTATGCACTTATGCAATTTTTTTGCTCAATGCTGATTTTGGTCTTGTAGCTGCTGGTAGCTTTTTTAAATCACTGCAGTGTCCAAGAAAGAAAAGCTAATAAAGTGGGAAATCCATTTCAAAAGAGGTATGAGGTAAAATATATGATTCTGATGAGCAGAGGGGTACATGTGTGTCTTGTTTTTAAAGAAAATGTACTGATAGCTGTTTTTTGATATTTTCCCATGCCCAGACTTGGTCGGGTATAGAAAATGTTATTTTTGGCCTTCAATAAATTTTGAGTTTGACGTCCCAGGCTTAATGTTAACATTCACCAGATGAAAATAACTGAAAACTGTTTAATAGTATTTTGTGCTTTTATCCTGAAATTTTAAAAATACCTAAAGGAAATTATACTTTTTACATCTTGTCATTGTCGAAAAACAGAAACAATAATGCAAACTTTGACCTGGCAATAGAACAGCTCAGACATGAACACCATCAAACATACTTGGAAACATCAGGACCGGAAATTCAAAACACATACATCACAGAAATCAAGAGCTAAAGTAGAAACTACACATTATTTTGAGAAAAACAAGATCAGGATATTAATCACATTTACACGGATTCCCAAGTTCAGCAAAGATGAAAACAGAGCTGAGCCAAATACTGTATTCCTATGCTTGCAGCATACAACAATCTGTGAATGAAACTTGCCTGGGGACTCATTTTTCATTCTGTTCTAAGAGGGCACTAAAGCTGAAATAAATACCTACTGTTATAAGATTAACTACTCAAACAACATTTAAACAATTCTAAATCTGTAAAAAGACTGTCTATGTGTTATTCTGTGGTACAAATATCTTGTAAATGAATTGAAATATTGATTTGAGATTACATAACTACAATTGGCAAACTGTTCGTCATTCACTGCTATGTTTGCACAAAACGGGACTATCCAAAGATATTTATGCCATCCTGCCATTCTTGAGGGGATTCATTAAGGGCAGGCCTTTGCAATGTTCTTCTGAATTATTTGTAAGTTTAGATAGGCAAATTCAAAGGTCCCCAAAGATGACTGAGAGAAGTATTATGCTTTTAAATATATCCTGGCAGCCTAGGGAACTTCTGTCATAATTAATAAATAACAATATCAAACATATGAATCATTATGGTAGAAATTTGTTTAAATATTTATAAAGGGTAGATCTTCTATCCTTATATAAAAACATTTTTTCTTATCACAAATATTTTATAGCAATTAAGCAGGCAGTGATGGAAAAAAAACACAATACTCATTGGACTGACATTTCAACCGTTATTGCTGAAATAACAATAAATAAATCAGATGAATGGTGTAAAAAAACAGTTCAACAACAAAAATTACAGGAAAACAATAAAAACTGTGCACATGGGTCATTTTGCAGACCTTCAGTATCTTCTATGACCGCCCCTTGCAGCTGCCAACCTCTGCTTGGTAATACTTGTTCCCTGAGTCAATGAGCTTCTGAATATGCAGTTGTGAGGTGGGTGTTATCCTATTGCTGTAGAAAGACCTGTTGAAGTTGCTGGCCAGTGGTGGGCAGAAGGTCATATAAGCCCTGGAGGACAGTTAGGTCAAGACAGCATTTCACAAGGATAGCTGCCATCCCAGTTGCTGTGTCTGTGTGTGGTCTGGAATTGTTCAACTAGAGGGTCAGATGTCCAGAAAGAAAAAGCAGAGAGCCTCTGGTAGGTCACCATCCATGTTGTGAGCCCAAGAGCATGGAGCCAGTTCCTAAATGTTCTGTCAGTGATGTGATGATTGTTACAACGGCAGTATAGGTGTCAAGTCTGAAACAATCTCTTAGATCAGGAGTGGGCAATGTCTGTCCCAAAGAGTCGCAGTGGCTACAGGTATTCATACCAACCCAATTGCTTAATTAAAAAGAAATCCTTGCCAGTCTCAGACCTTATTTAATTTTATGGCTTGTTAGTCTGCAATGTAAGGTTCATATATTGTAGATTTTTTCCTTTCCAAGGATATCATCCAAATGATTTGAAGCCTTACACAGATATTTTTCAGATTGTCACATTTTCTATTAAGTGTTTTATTAAATCAAAGTGCATGATGAACACACACAGATGTAAATGGAAACAAGCTAGATGGAGATCTGATGGCTGCTTTGTCATATACATCTTATTGCTAATAAGGAGCCATTAAAACAGTGAATGCAGCTGCTTAAGATTGAAATAAGTAGTTGAGGTTGGGGAACCTTAGTAAATGAGACCACTAAAATGAAGCATCAAAATGTAATTCAAGCAATAAGTGCTTCATCAGTAATAACTGACTTCTCATTAAGAAACTGGGATGGAACAAAAACTTGCAGCCACAGTGGCTATCCAGGATCATTCAGATGCGTCTATTCTGGTTTGATCTGATCACTCGAAGGTGACAAGCTCTTGAACATTCATCTGTTTTGTCAGTCTACTGTGGCCTGCAGGGGTCATCTTACAGTCCAAACCCCAGACACAGCTGCACTCCACACAATTTCCAGGTTCAAAAGATTTTTTTTAAACCAAATGCCTTCTCACAAACAGATTTCTTCCACAATAGCACAATTCTTTCTCATGCACTCTTTACAGGTGAGCTTCGCCGTCATCTTCCTTCTCAACTGACTCACACTTCCTTGAGCATCTTCTTTCATGGCAGACCCAGGAGTGTTTCTGGTGCCACAACAAGAAACACTTCCATAAAACAGGGTAGTCCTATCCTGGCAGCGCCCACTGGCAGCACTCAAGTACTCCAGCAGGGATGTCCCGTAGAACTACGACTTCCCTGCTTGTGTCCAAAGCGGAGTCATGCCAGAGGAACATCGCCACGTAGAGCACTGGGAGAATACCTGGTCTATCTATGCTTTATCACTCCCTCCCAGCTCGGGCAGGGAAAAGCACCCACCTCAGCCAGGATGTTCATTTGCCCATGTTGTCCCTCTATGGTGGCCTCCTGTTCAGGACCGTATGCAGCTATTCATCTATGTTGTCCCTCCATTATGATGGCATCCTAGTAGGGATGCCAGCCCACCTATGTCTTTCATCACACTATTAAAGCATGCTTGTAGTCAGGACATAGTGGAGCAGCTAAATCCATAGTATATGGCAACAATGGCATGGGACATGCTTGGCTACAGCATGCCGACAGCCCTCTTCCTTGCTTCTAGTGACATCTGAGGCATTATGGGATGAAAACAAAACTAGACATGTGTGGCCTATTGTTTTGCTGTGACATAAGCTTCAAATTAAGACATTTTTAAAAAGGACCTAATCAAGTATTATTCTACCTTGTTGTAAAAAGTGCATTTAACAAGCTTTATTGAGTTTGGCAAACTTATAACTTCTTGTGAAAGTACTCAAGGAAACTATAGTTTTCACATTCCAGAAAATATTGCATTACTTTTAATAACCAATATATTTTAATCTTGTATTGATTTACAGCACTCTATGCCTGCTAAATAAACTGAATTGAAATTACTATCATATTATTACTCCAGCGCCCTGCGGTGGGCTGGCGTCCTACCCGGGGTTTGTTTCCTGCCTCACGCCCTATGTTGGCTGGGATTGGCTCCAGCAGACCCCTGTGACCCTGTAGTTAGGATATAGCAGGTTGGATAATGGATGGATGGATGGATTATTACACCAAAGCACAGATGTATATGCCTGAATGGATACTGACATGGGCTTTTTGCCTTGCTGCTAGAATTGGCTCCACTCCCTCAAAACCCTGAACTATGTTTAGAATGTTAGAAAGTATCTAGAGTGAGGGTTTCAGTATGTTGCATGGTAACATATCTAGATGGGAGAAAAAATTCATTCAGAAAGTTGTGTCATCTCAAAAAAATATATATCACAAGAAATTACTTCACATTAATTGGTTATTGTATAGCATTTTTGTTATAAGTTAGAGGTCAGTCAGAGAGGACGGATTTCATTTTTAAAGACACAGACTGCTTGGGAATATAAAGACTTTCTGAACAAGCTGGTGATGAGGGCAGCTTGCCTCTGGGTTAGCAGGATAATTTAATTAGGGGCAGTCAATTAATGGTAGGTCATTTGAGCAGATGTTTTAACAAACTATAAAGCATATACTGTTAGCATTTTATTCTATTACATGCTTTATAATACCTCCTTAAAACCATTTTGTTATAAATAAATGAAGTGATATTTAATTGCTTGAGCTATAATGCATGCCATGTAATTTTTAATTTACTGCAAAAACAAAAATAACCTTAATTACAGTGGTGTGAAAAACTATTTGCCCCCTTCCTGATTTCTTATTCTTTTGCATGTTTGTCACACAAAATGTTTCTGATCATCAAACACATTTAACCATTAGTCAAATATAACACAAGTAAACACAAAATGCAGTTTGTAAATGGTGGTTTTTATTATTTAGGGAGAAAAAAAAATCCAAACCTACATGGCCCTGTGTGAAAAAGTAATTGCCCCCTAAACCTAATAACTGGTTGGGCCACCCTTAGCAGCAATAATTGCAATCAAGCGTTTGCGATAACTTGCAATGAGTCTTTTACAGCGCTCTGGAGGAATTTTGGCCCACTCATCTTTGCAAAATTGTTGTAATTCAGCTTTATTTGAGGGTTTTCTAGCATGAACCGCCTTTTTAAGGTCATGCCATAGCATCTCAATTGAATTCAGGTCAGGACTTTGACTAGGCCACTCCAAAGTCTTCATTTTGTTTTTCTTCAGCCATTCAGAGGTGGATTTGCTGGTGTGTTTTGGGTCATTGTCCTGTTGCAGCACCCAAGATCGCTTCAGCTTGAGTTGACGAACAGATGGCCGGACATTCTCCTTCAGGATTTTTTGGTAGACAGTAGAATTCATGGTTCCATCTATCACAGCAAGCCTTCCAGGTCCTGAAGCAGCAAAACAACCCCAGACCATCACACTACCACCACCATATTTTACTGTTGGTATGATGTTCTTTTTCTGAAATGCTGTGTTCCTTTTACGCCAGATGTAATGGGACATTTGCCTTCCAAAAAGTTCAACTTTTGACTCATCAGTCCACAAGGTATTTTCCCAAAAGTCTTGGCAATCATTGAGATGTTTCTTAGCAAAATTGAGATGAGCCCTAATGTTCTTTTTGCTTAACAGTGGTTTGCGTCTTGGAAATCTGCCATGCAGGCCGTTTTTGCCCAGTCTCTTTCTTATGGTGGAGTCGTGAACACTGACCTTAATTGAGGCAAGTGAGGCCTGCAGTTCTTTAGACGTTGTCCTGGGGTCTTTTGTGACCTCTCGGATGAGTCGTCTCTGCACTCTTGGGGTAATTTTGGTCGGCCGGCCACTCCTGGGAAGGTTCACCACTGTTCCATGTTTTTGCCATTTGTGGATAATGTCTCTCACTGTGGTTCGCTGGAGTCCCAAAGCTTTAGAAATGGCTTTATAACCTTTACCAGACTGATAGATCTCAATTACTTCTGTTCTCATTTGTTCCTGAATTTCTTTGGATCTTGGCATGATGTCTAGCTTTTGAGGTGCTTTTGGTCTACTTCTCTGTGTCAGGCAGCTCCTATTTAAGTGATTTCTTGATTGAAACAGGTGTGGCAGTAATCAGGCCTGGGGGTGGCTATGGAAATTGAACTCAGGTGTGATACACCACAGTTAGGTTATTTTTTAACAAGGGGGCAATTACTTTTTCACACAGGGCCATGTAGGTTTGGATTTTTTTTCTCCCTAAATAATAAAAACCATCATTTAAAAACTGCATTTTGTGTTTACTTGTGTTATATTTGACTAATGGTTAAATGTGTTTGATGATCAGAAACATTTTGTGTGACAAACATGCAAAAGAATAAGAAATCAGGAAGGGGGCAAATAGTTTTTCACACCACTGTATATCACACCTACATACATGCATCACAAGGTGCTTTACAAGCAATAAAAACCAATGCAACCAATACATAATCAGAAGTAATTAAATAATAACTAAAACCTAAAATAGGAAAAATCAGGATATAACCAAACAATAAAGATAGGATTTTATAGTAGATTTAAAACTAATAAGTATAGGTGAGTTATTTAATTGCTGTAACAAAATGTTCCATAATCTCGGAGCATAATAAGCAGATGCAGTCTCTCCTCCACATTTAAAATACACTGAGTAATTTGCTAAGGACTAAGTATAACAGAAAAAAAATATTTTACTAAGATCCAGGAAAAGGGAGAGGCCAAAATTGTAATTAGGGACAAAAAAAGGTAAACAAATACCCAAAAGAAACAGTGCAAAATTTAGTAACAAATAAAAGCTGGAAATAACATGCCAAGCTCTATTTTTATTCCTAATCAACAAAACAAACACTTCTGTGTTTTTAAGAATTCAGAATCTTAGAAAACCAGGAAGTATGTGGTGCTAAACTTTATATTATTGAGCAAATGACAATTTGTGTTGTGACTTCTGGTTGTCTCACCATAGCAACAACTACTGTATGCCAATGGTAAATAGAGACCTTCACAAAATGGCAGTGTAGAGAAACATTAAAAATATTATTCAACCAGGAACAACATAGCAAATGTAGGCAGATCATAACACTGAGTAAATGTCTAAAATGATGCACAGTTAGAATGAAGATCCCCTTTGGCCTGATACAGGGCTAGACATGGCTAGTATTTTCAGGAGCTGAACCATGCAGGTCCTTACAAACAAATTAACTTAAATCAATTCTAAATTCCGCTGAAAGCTACATGCAGTTTCTTAAGAACAAGAGCAATATTCACTCTTTTATTTGACTAAGCCAACAACCATGCTGCTCCTTTTTGAATTACTGTATTTGCTTTTAATCTGATTCCTTGGTCCTTCAATGCCAGCAACAAATATTTCACATTTACTTCATTTATCAATATTAACTTAGAAAAATAATTAATGTCAGAGATACCTTTCACTAAAATAATAAGACTTTTATTATCATTAGGCTTCATACTGACATAAAGTAGTAATTTAAAATGAAAAGATATATTATGCCTCTTAATTACTTGCCAGGGAATAACAAATAAACAGAAAACAGTCGATGTAAACCAGAACTACATATAATTGGGACTACAAAAGTACATATCTTGCCTGAACATTGTCTTTAGTTAAGGTAAGACTTAAACCAGGATAGTGCTGTGCCAGATATTGTATACCTATCCCAAACTAAGATAACAACTCACATTCCCATCGGTTGTCATATGATTGTCATTTCTTATCCTTACCAATGCTTTTTCTTTCTTATCCCAATCACATCTGTACAGAAACTTTATCAAACAACTGACTTAAATCAATAAATATGATCAACTGATCACATACAACTTTCCTTAAATGTTGTGCCAAAATAAGGAAGTTCAGAGAATGGAGACATATTTTCAAATAAGCAGGATTTAAATTGAGGTTTAAAAAAAAGAGGGAACTAAACCAGTTAATAATAAACTATTAATGATATTGACAGAACCAGGTGGTAGAAATTCAGTGACCACTTTTAATAGTCTTGTAAGCAACATATCTAAACTGGATGAAGTGAAATTTAAAAATAATGCAATCTCATGAAATTTCTTCTTTCTTTAGGATGTCATTGACAGGCAAAGAAAGCAAAACCATAACAGGTGATATCTGATTTCTAATATCCACTGTATTATTCCTGAACAAAGTTAGAAATTTGCCATGCTGATCGAAAGTAGAATCAACAATTGATTGTTTGATTTAACAATCTATCTATGGTATTAAACAAAAAAAAATTAAACAATAAAATATTAAAACTGAATTAATTTGCACTTACTTCTTTCATAAAAGGATTAAATACTCTTTGTAGATGCTTCATAAAAATTATATTGCACTCATAGATTTGTTGATCATCATCTGCATTCAGCACACTTAAACTCCCTCCTGAAATTCTAAACATAATCATTTAACTAAAGAGATTATTTACAGAAACTCATATTTATTGCTTTAACTGAGCCTATAGCATCAAGGGTAGTTTCATAAAGATTATTAAAATTGTGAATTAATTCTTCAGTCTGAATTGCCAAAATTACTAATAGTTTTCAATACTGGATAAACAACAGAAAATATTCCTGCTATTGTTATCATATGTGAAAGATTATGATGAGTTTTTTTAAATCTTAAAAAAAAATAAAAATATTAAGATCCAGTAAAACAGCCAAATGATCAGAAACACATATGCCTTTTAAAATAAGATTATTTACATTAAATTTAAAAGTAGCAAATAGATCAAGTGTATGACCATGCTAGTGTGTAGGTTGACAAATACGCTGTACAAAGTTAACACACTTGCTTTGTTTTGGTAGAGTAATATATTGCTCTACTTTCCCCTTTTGTATTATTAATATGTAGCCTTTGTCAGAATGCCTCAAATCTCACAGACTCACCACTGTTTCTAAGGTATTATAGTACATATAAAACTTCTCCCCACTTTCCCTTCTACATCTATAACCTCGGGCAATTAGGTATAGTAAAAGACAAGCAGGAGTTAAGTTGCACTTTAAATAATGTATTTTTGATAATATTCATAAATAATAACAATATGCAAAGTACATTTGAATATTGGCAACCATACAACCTGATTAAATGTTGATGTGTAGTTTCAGGCGGCACACAGACTTGTTAGTTACTTAAAATGTCTCTAGTTAAGGCATCATTTGTGGTCAGCTTTCTTCAGAACAGGCCGCATGCCTGTCTTAATATGGCTGCTGAGCTGTGCTCTTCATTGTGTTGACCTTTTCAGTTCATGGTTTGAGATGGTCATTCAGCAGTTTGGTAAGACAAAGAGAGTGAGGGAGTGAGCAAATTTATAGATTCTCTGTCCAACCCCTAGAGCCAATAGGGCATCATAGTACTTAAAGGCTTCTGATACAAGCCAGTTCCAAACAGCCATACTTCAGACCAATGGGGGAATAGACCACCCTCACACCTGCCACACCCCAAAACCATATGTTAAGGTAAAGCTTGGCAGTTAGGCAACCTGGCTTTCTTGCGGGGGGTTGAGAGAGAGACTTTAGCAGAGAAACACTTTCAAACTGGTTTGAGGTACATCCCCCAAATCCTGTCGTAAAATTCAAAGAGACTCGGTCCCATGTAACCATGAATGCTTCTCACTAATGTAACACTAATATTACATTGATTTGCCTAAGTTACAAATAAAGACATACAAAATATTTATTAACTTACATGCAAAATCTCACATCACAACAACACTTCAAAAACATTTAAACATTACACTGATAAAGAATCGTTTATGTTTATATTAAAATCACCAAAAATGAATAGAAATTCCAATATTTTAGGCTAATTACTGAAACAAACTCGTATATACAGCTACACTAAGGTTTGGCAAGTGACAAAATACCACAAAACAAATAATGATACTTCCAGCAGATAGCAGCAAAAGTCAAATTTAGTAGTTCAGCATTTATTATTATTAACATACTTTATGGCAGAACAACCCCACGGACAGTTTCTCACCACAACCATCAGCAAATGAAAAACAAAATTGATTTTACTTGATGCAGTCTTGTATGCTTTCATTCATTTTATGGTAAACATATCCTTGAATAAGTGTGTAAGTCTTTGATTGAACAAAACTTCAGAAAGAGTAAGTATGCTTGCCTATGTGAAACATAAGTAGAGAAAGTTACACACAAATATGTTCCAACACTTTACAATTAACTCAATCATTGCAACAACACATTAATGAGAATGTCAGCATGACTTAGAATAAATTAGAGGTCCCAACAATATTTGCAACTTATGCAATTACAGAAAGAAATGCAAGAAACAGTAAACGTACAAAAAGAAAAAAGTATCACATACAATTACAAAGAGTACATTTATGAAGAAATGGTTATTGCTCTAGATTGTTGGAAAATGTTATCCATGTGTTTAGATCTCTGTTCTTTTTCTTGCAATGAAAATTTTATTTTTTTTTACTCAAATTAAATTCTTTACTCAAATTAAATTCTTCTTTCTACTCAAATTAAATTCTTCTTTTCAAATCAATAAGTCCTTTATTATATTATTCATATTGTGCCACTGGTTAGTTTATATGACAACATGCCAACATATACAATTGTTTAACTTTAATTTGCAATAGCCATGTAGTAGTAGCCTCAGCTACAGACAGAAAATGCTTTATTTTTTCCAGGTTTATTTTTATTTATTTGTAATTTTGTTTTATATTATACTTGTTTGATTCATAGAACCTGTGTTTGGCTTATTACAATGCAAGCAGTGTGTTGTGCAAGATGAACTTCTGATTGCTGTAATCTGAAAATTTACTGTGAATTGGAAATAACGTGGGCTGTATTTGTATTATAATCATGCATCAATCTACTGAGGAAATCCATTGCCACTTGCTAAATTTGTCCTGGTGCTTGATTTTGGTTTGTGGTCAAATTTTTTTATGTATTAGAATTTTCACAGCCACCAGTAGATGAAGAGCAGATGTCAAGAGTCCTGCAAGCAATTAACTTAATGATATTAATGTAATTCAAATGTTGATACTTTTTTGCACTAATTCAGATAATAACGTTTTCAGATAACACAGTATATTGAACTCTGATTAAATGTCAGTAGACAAACTCAGTGGTGAAACTACACCTCTTAAAATTTTACTGTACTGTATAAATAAATAATGAGGAAGAGACGTTTCCAGCAATGCGCTAATTTAATCAGATTTCATCTGAAACTTGATATGAAATCATGAAAAAAATCACAATAATATATTTTAATAGGCTTACTATTTCCAGTACTAATTTATTTTTAACTACATAATCATCTGTAAGTGTATATATAAACTATTAATAATTGTTATAAATGTTTGAATTTGAACATGGATGATACTCACTAGTTCTTGTCATGATTTTGAAAGCTCAAAGTACACAAATTACTTGCTTTAATTCTCTTCATACTTCAGTGCATACATCTGTTTACAATTGTACAGATATAATTAATGTAATCAATTTGAAAGTAAACAGTAAAGAATTGTTTGATGGAGTAAAACAGGTAGTTTAATCAGACAGAATAGCTGAAAAAAACAAGAGTTCATTCCACTAAAACAAAATTTATTAGGACCACAACTCTTGAGCACATATGCAGTTTATAACATATTCTGAGAAAGACAAACCCAAAGACAGATATAGATACATAAATCCAGTCCTAGCAGTTTTTCATCACAAGTCACAGGGATGGAATCAGTACTATGTTCATGAGAACTGGGACTTATGATCTTATTCTGGTTGAACCAGTTTATTGTAAGAAATAACAGGTTTTTAAATTGCTATAACATGATCAGCCAGATCTGAGACATAACTTATTTCAAGGAAAACAAAAAGAGGAATCAGTATCTAAGGGTCAGAGACTAGTACAGGTATATTGTGAAATTGCTGCCACTGATCCGAGACCTGGAATCTTATCCTTTACAGAATTACTGGATTAACTATTACTACCCGGCAAGATGGACTAGTATTTCAGTTAGTTAAAATTTAAATAATGAAAAAAATCATTGTTCTCCTCTGGTACATTATTTTTAAATCCTAAAAAGTTACAAAATAGTGTTTTCCAAATACAATACCCAAAGCATTGCTATTTGCATAGCTCTACTATGTTTAATCTGGTATAACTGTAGCTGCATACAAGCAAAGCTCAGCTTTAGAAAATGATTTGTGTTGGGACAGATGTGCTTCTTTGCTACTGTAAATAGTGAAATCACTTATCAAGATCTAGGATAATAGGTCCCCCTGTAAGGACATGTTGATCAAGGTGGCCAGTATCTTCTTGCTCCCACAGAGACCGCCTCATGCGTCTTTTACAGCCCTGAGCACAGCGAGAATGTTCATCAAGAGAGCCACATACAAGGACACTGCAATGCAGGAACACCTCCTAAAATGGAACGCACACAAAAAATTATGAGTATTCAAGTTAGAGTTGAGGAAAAATGGAAGAAGAGAGAGGCTAAAATTGGCAAACCAAACTTTGAAATTGACAAACGGAAACAAATGTTAGATAGATAGATAGATAGATAGATAGATAGATAGATAGATAGATAGATAGATAGATAGATAGATAGATAGATAGATAGATAGATAGATAGATAGATAGATAGATACTTTATTAATCCCCAAGGGGAAATTCACAATGTTAATGGGCTTAGGAAATAATCACAATCACTCAAGAGCCTCAAAAGAAGTAGGATTTCGAAATTTTTGAGTTAGAAAGCAAATACATTACAGCATTAACATTTCCTATTTATTTCCTACCTTATTGTCTTTCCCTACAAATTTAAAAACTGGAACTTGGTAATGTTTGGCAAGGTCATCGTCGGTTGTAAATTGCTTTACAGTCTCATCAGAAATACACCTGGGGAAAAAAGCAGGAAAAGGCAGTTTAGATGGAGTTGGAACTGTACACCCAGGGAATCAATTTGTCTTGATGTCTGACGGCTTAATTTCCAGCATCAAGCTAGAAGGCCTTACTACTGTGGTTTTCTCAGATTTCTATATATTTATAAACATAGTGAGGCAACACACACAGTTACTAAGAAGCTTTGAAAGTTCTGGTTCATATGTGGAATATTTGGGATTTAGAATATCCAACTTCCAGTTATTTTTTTTAATTGAAAATCTTTTCTTTCTTTTTAGTATGCAATGTTAAAATGATAATTGTCCAAAACTCAAAACAACAAACAATAAACAAACCACTTACAACCACCACTTGCAACTTACAACTTATGAACCACCACTTACAAGGTGGTTCATATTAAAAACCAATATACTTTCACATAGCATGTATTGTCTTTTTCAGTATATACTGTAGTTGCTATAAAAAATAAATTAGACTCAGTTATATAAAATTCAAGAGCAGATTTTATAATCAGTATTGTGCAAAAACAATTTGCATAAAATGAATTTACAATAAATTCAATACACTCACTACATTTAATGACCTCTTTACTAGTTATTAGCATATTAATGCAATTAAAGTACTCCAAAAATTGTTTCTATAAGCATTTAACACAGGGGCCATAAAACTACTGTATATAAAACATTTTCTTTAGTACAGTAAAACAAAATATTTGTTACTAGTATTTAAACAAAAGTTAACTATTTTGTTCCTTGAAGGCTGTCTTATATGAAATGTTATAGATGCATCCATCTTCCTAACCTGCTCATCCAGTGCAGGATAGTGGGTTATACAACTTTATGTTAATTTAGAATTATATGTTATGTGTGGTAGACACTATACTGTACTTATCAGTTAACTACCATTTAAAAAGTAAATAATTGCAATGTTATTGGATGAATAACAACATTTTTTTTCTGAATTTAAATTTTTAATGAACTCAAATAATTTCCATTTGTACCAGTTTCCATTTGTTTGCTTCATCACAGCAGGATGGAAAGTTTGTTAATTTTTACTTGTAATAACAACATTTTCTCTCACTGACTCCAGAAAGTAGAATTAAGGACATTGTACTTTAAAATATGAAAATCTCAACAGCTGTATTAGAAAATGGGACAATAGGAAGTGATGTGACCAGCAGTGCTAAAAATTACACTGGCATATGTGGTGTAGATATGCAGAATGAACTCATATGGTGACATTTAGCTGGAACTTCAGCAGCAAACAGTGCATCTGACAGGAGAGAAAGAAAGAGAGTAGTGTAACAGAGGGTGCTGAGCCCAGTCAAGCAGACTATATTTATACCTATAGAAGAACTCTGATAAATGCGTATTTGAAACGTCAGACTTATAAAGTGACTTATACAAACTGTGAACACATCACCATCCCTAACAGAGATTTTTGTGAAGCCACACATCTACCAGAAGATGTATCTTCTATAAAAATGAATAAACAAACAAACAAAAAAAAAAACCAAATAAATAAATAAATCCTTTACATGCCAGCAGACAGAGTATCTTAACTTAGTTTGACACTGCATCTTGCTGAATGGGCACAAGACAGCATAGTACAGTTAGGCAATGTCCTTGCTGCATCTCTGCTCAATTCTAAATGAAAATGTATACTAGTTGTGATAATATTGTCTTATACAGAAGTTTGCAGTAATGATGGTGCCACTTATAAAAGAGAAATCAAGTATTATTGTCATGGTTGAAAACAAACAGACCATATATTATGCCCATTGATTAAACCAACAAATGTTCATGGCCGGGTGGCACGGTGACACAACAGTAGCGCTGCTGCCTCGCAGTTAGGAGACCTGGGTTCGCTTCCCGCGTCCTCCCTGCGTGGAGTTTGCATGTTCTCCCCGTGTCTATGTGGGTTTCCTCCGGGTACTCTGGTTTCCTCCCACAGTCCAAAGACATGCAGGTTAGGTGTGTTGGCGATCCTAAATTGTCCCTAGTGTGTGCTTGGTGTGTGGCTGTGTGTGTGCCCTGCGGTGGGCTGGCGCCTTGCCCGGGGTTTGTTTCCTGCCTTGCGCCCTGTGTTGGCTGGGATTGGCTCCAGCTGACCCCCGTGACCCTGTAATTAGGATATAGGGGTTGGATATTGGATGGATGTTTATGGCCATAATTAGCAAAAAATGTCAGGAGAAAAAAAAATATTTTTAAATTTACTTTAACAGCTTACTACTGACTCAAATTAATGAACTAGTTTCAAAGTCTTGGTGTAAAAAAAAAATTACTAGAACAAATAAGGTATCAAATTGCTGCAAGGATGCATGCATTTTTTCATATCTCTTGGTTCATACGTGATCTGTATTGGATTATGCAGAAAAACACAAGAATCTATCATGAACTAAGAGTTACTGATATTTGCAAAGCTCAATGTGATGTACATTAAACAACCTTCAATAATAAAGCATTTCCATTGATTGTTTTAATGTTTATTTAATCACTACTGCTGTTTTTACTGGAAGGAACAAAAGATGCATCAGATGTTTAACAGCATTTGCCATAATCTGAGGCAGTCTCATTACATCTGCCTAACTCTAAGGATGATTTCTATTAACTAGCTGAAACCTTTCAGGAGAATGTGGACCAAAAGGGATTCTAGATGTGAACATGATGCACTTTCTCAGTTAGATGAAGCTTCTGGAATGTATGGGGTAAAAATATTGAAGTGATAGATAATGTTATCAGTTGACACTTACTAACATGAACTTCAAATTCAGCAAGATTTTTAATGTAAATAAGAGCACAAAAACAACAGTCGAAAATTTTAATAAAAACCTCTACAAAACCAACAAAATTATCTTATACCGCCTTTCCTTTGCTCATAAAAAGTACACTCATAAGCAGGTGAACTATATAAACACTCAGGGGTATCAACCAACTATTTTTTCTTTGCCTTGAACATATAAATACAGTACCAGTCTCACCATTAATCTTTGAGCTAAGTACATACATCAAAAAATAAACATTTCAATGTAAGACATAGTTCTGGTGCATTTAAACCAACAGATAATTAAAATCAGATTAAGGGAATTGAGGGTGGTAATTCATGACACTCACAAGCAGCTGTGTCAGAGATGTCTCAGGAAACCATTCTAGTGATAACGTGCAGTTAATGATTTCAGTTACCAAGACTGATTCTGTAAGTTACTTAAAATGTAAAGATACACAGAAATAAGTTCTCTATATATTATCCCCCTGCAGTAAAGTTTCTTTCATCAAATTCAATATAATCTAGTCCACAGTGTATTTATTAGTATCCCTTCACTTCTGCTCACTATTTGCCACCACAGTTTTAATTAAAAGTCTTCAACAAAGAATTATTATCACAACAGGACTATATCTCTCTATTATAAAAAAAAATCTTACGAGGAAGACAAGACGTGATCTTCTCGGAAGACACTTTGACGTCCCACGTGACAAAAGGACAGCTGCTGTACAGTCTTTTAAATGATCGACGCGCATCGCTACAAGCAGAACACACAGCTCGCTAGCAGCAGCAAGCCAGCAGATGATCCAAATGAATCTCCTTAGCGAGGGGTTCAGCCCCCTCTCCCCCCCCTTCACAATGAGAGTGGCAGAGACACAAAGTGGCAAAAGGATAGCTTCTGTACAGTCTTTTAAATGATTGACGCGCAGCACGAAAAAAAGAAAACACAGCTCGCAAGCAGCAGCAGAAAGACAGAAGCTGATCCGACCGCATCTCTCTTAGCGTGCGTTCAGGCACACCCCCAAACCCACCCCATTTACAACGCAAGCAGCGTTAAACGTCCCACGAGAAAGGGATTTAACCACACCTAGGGTCGGAAATAAAGGACAAAAAGTAGATGACAAAGTAAAACGTGGTAAAGAATTAAAAAATGTTGGTGCGGTACACATGCACAGCAGGTTAGAGATAATGGAAGTACGAAAATTCCAAAGTCTCAAAAAAGGATAGGAAAAATCACATTAGCGCAAGCAAACAGAAATTATTACTTGGTGAAATAACAGAACAGAGAAAAGAGATTGAATATATTGTTCAGATTTAAACTTTAAGTCAGAGACTTGTAGATCGTCTAATTCGTGTTGCCAGCGAGAATTAAAAGATTCCAAACACGTTGTTGCAGTATGAAGTTCCTTGAGACGGACACTTTTAACATGAGATTCTTTCAAGTCACGCCCTACTTACAACTATTTTCAAACAAGACCACAGTCATCTAACCTCAGTCGTGTGAATGCTTTTGTCAGAAACGCTACCCGTGCTCTCAACTCTTATAAGTTTTATCAGGACAATAATTTTATACGTTCAGGATGACATGTCAACGACAATGTGAAGAAGAAAGGGCATGGAGAAACATTTGAGAAAGTTTTATTTATTAGAGAGAAAGAAATGATATTCACTCATAGGCAGTTATAAGTTGCGTTTTCACGGTGCAAGTCCAAACACGGAATCAAAATTCAATGCGATCTTGAAGAAAAGTTAATTCCAAATATAGTTTTTACAAAAGTTTTACAGTAAAAGTGAAAATAATGCATATGTAACAATTCCCATGAAAATAATCTCTTTAAATTGTATATCCGGGAAACCAAACCTGGGGGTGGGCGAGCAGGGGGCAGAGCCCTCTAGTAAGGATATTAAGAATAGGAATAGGAGCAACCAAACTATATATACTACTCAGTTACTGCTATATAAAAAGGCTCTAACAAATGCTTCAATTGATCTTAAATGACTTACAAAGCAGCAATGACACTAAAGGGACTATACATACTGCATCTGTTAATTACTGCTATGTAATAAGACCTTACCAAAGGTTTTGCTTGTGCTAGACAGACGTGAGTTACTAGTAGCACTATTAAAGCAAGCGTTTAAAGGTCTTATTCTAAAGTGCTATTATCCAGCAAAGGTTATTAGTCAATTATTAAGAATTCTGTTTCAAACAAAAGAAAAAAGCACAGGAAACAACAAAAAATGATTGGAGGTGTTTTTGATACAATTTTTGACAACACATAAAGCAGTGATGCTCACCCATCTTTGATAAGGTAATATTTAATGGCCTCTTCTGTTTTGGAGTTTGGAGTGGCAAAACAGCTCTCAACCAATGTCTGTAGGCCATCCACATGTACCACAGGTTCAATACCAAAGAAGAGATCATCATGTAGTTTAAGAGTGGGTGGGCTGCCATGGTAGGCTTCATTGAAATCACGATTTTTAAAGAGCTCTAGGCTGAATGGGAAAACCCCTCGACTCCGGCCTGCAATTTCCAGGGGGCTGTTCTTGAGGTTGGGAATGTACCCATCAGACACCAGGTACTGCCGTGGGAATTCACATGTAACAGGGATCAACAGCTTGCTGGTGCGTACAATTATGTCACCACTACTGCTTGGAGTCTGCCTCGGGAGGCCGGTTACCAAGTTACTGGCAATGATTTTATCATTCACCACCTAAACAACAAAAATAAAAGAACCACAAAACATTTTTTACTACACATATTATACAGAAAGTCAGGATAATTCATACAACAAGAAATATATTTACTGTATATGTTAAAACCAGCCTTTTACTTGAATTAAATAGCTCCATTAAGTAAGAAATAAGTATTAAGTAATACATAACAAAAAGTTTAAATAAGAACATGTAATTTAGGCCAAAATACCTTATCAATTACTTTTCTGCTACTTTGCCTGAAATTATTGAAGGCTTTTTACATCAAATAAAAATATATACAAAACATTGAAATATTGGCTGGGTAGTATGTATGCAGGGATTAGTATCATGCACTCATGAACTTCTGTGTTCTGAGTACATCTCTCTATTATAAAAAACAATCTTGGAAGGCTTGGAAGGAGATGATGTGTGATTTTCTCGGAGACACTTTAACATCCCGTGAGACAAGGCAATGAGACAAAAGGGCAGCTGCTGCACAGGCTTTTAAATGATCGACACGCAGTGTGACAAGCAGAACACGCAGCTTGGCAGCAGCAGCAAAAAGACAACAGCTGATCCGACCACATCTCCTTAGCGTGCATTCAGCTCCCCTTCACAACGTGAGCAGCAGAGACGCGAAGTGGCTGGTGCACAGCCCCTTAGTTAAGATAAAAAAAACACATGGGTAGCAACAAGGCACATGCTAACCAGAGCAAGCAACTGATACAGAAAAAAAAATGTCATCACATTTGTTAGAATTGCTACTTCACACCTCTAACAGCTCACATTGGACGCAGAGGCTGTGATGTATATTATTCCTGTGTCTGCAGGGGTGATTGATGATCTTAAATTTACCCAGTTTGAGTGAGTAAATATTTTGTAAGTGTGCCCCGTAACAGACAGGCAACCAATCACAAGTTGATTTCTTTCTTGTGTCCTGCACAACTTTCTGCTCCATGACCCCCTCTGAACAACCTATATTGGAATAGGCAATCTATAATAGGATTAATCTATTTTTAGGTTATGGTTATATATTCAGTTTTAGTTTACTAAAAGACAAACCTAATTATCAAATAAAAACACACCCTACTGTCATCTCTTTGATACGTTAAAGTTAATGATCACCTTTTTTATGAATAATGTTTGGAATCTCTTATTTCTTTGGTAAGATATACAGTAGTTGTATATCACATCTGTATTCTCACTGCTAGTAGCATCATAGGATTGTTACTGATATATACACATAAATACATTCTCACGTCTGCCTAATCAATTCAGCTTCCCAGTTGCCTGGAGCCTATACCAGTAGCATTAGGTGCAAAGATGAAAAAAAAATCCTGAAAAGAGCACTAGTCAATTGCAGGGTGCACTAATGCCCATACCCACAATCTCACAGAGTTCATATGGAACTCCTAATTAACCTAACCTTCATGTCTCTAGGCGTGTCACAATAAAACTGTTTTACCAGAAGAAAAACCCAGGAAGATAGTGACTGGGGCTGGCATTCAAACTTGAGATGATTGATCAATACAACAACAATGCTAACCACTGTTCTACCATGCTTACCCATAATTACTATCAATTTTTCTAACATTTAGATGTTCTTCATATATCTGCAGAAAGCTGTGTTGTAAAATGTAATGTTGAAAAATGTACAGTAGTGGACAAACGTTTTGGCAGTGACACAAATGTTATGTTTTGCAAAATTTCCAGCTTCTGTTTTTGTGGTGGCAATTCATTGTTCTTATATTATTATGCAGAGTGATCAGATGCATATTAATTCATCGCAAAGAGCTTTATTAGCATAAAAAGTTAACTTTATCACAAAAACCCATTTTCACTTATTTTGACCCTGGCACAAAGTGATCAGATAAAAGTGTCCAGCAAGTGCAAGGACCGTCTCCTGCTGAGGAGTCAGCTTCAGAATTGTGTTGCCACCAGTATTGGTAGCCGGTGGGTGTGAGTGCATCTGACTTTTGGACAACGGCCTTGTGTCAAGAAGAGCAGCAAAGAAGCCACTTATTTCCAAAAAAAACATCAAGGACAGACTGAAATTCTGCAGGAAGTACAAAGATTAGACAGCAGAAGACTGGTGCAAAGTTATGTTTTGGATGAATCCGACTGTTTGGGATATCTGGAAAATCAATTGTCTTGAGAAGGAAAAGGTGAACGCTACCAGGAGTGCTGTGTCATGCCAGCAGTGAAGCATTCTGAGACAATCCAGGTGTGGGGTTGCTTCTCATTTAAGGGAGTGGGCTCACTCACAATTCTTTCAAGAACACTGCCACAAATAAAGAATGGTATCAAAATGTCCTCCAAGAGCAACCTCTCCCAACAATCCAGGTATAATTTGGTGATGATCTGTGTATTTTCCAGTATGATGGAGCACCATGTCACAAGGCAAAAGTGATAATGAAGTGACTCGGAGATCATATCATTGAAAGTTTGGACCGGAGACCAGGAAACTCCCCAAATCTTAATCCCATTGAGAACCTATGGTCAATTCTCAAAAAGCAGGTGGTCAAGGAGAAGCCCACAAACTGTGATCAACTCCAAGCACTAAAAAGGCAGGAATGGATCACCATCAGTCAGGATTTGGCCCAGAAGCTGATATCCAGCATGCCAAAGCAATTTGTAGAAGTTATGAAGAAGAAGGGTCAACATTGTAAATATTGACTCTTTACATAAATGTAATGTATTTGCCAATAAAAGCCTTTGAAACTTATGAAATGTTTATAATTGTTCTTCGGTATACCATAGAAACATGTAAGAAATAATCTGAAAATGCTGAAGCAGCAAGGTTTGCAAAATACATTTGTGTCACTGCCAAAACTTTTGGCCATTACCGTATCTTAATCTTATTAAGGACAAGAAAGGTTATGCATTACACCATAGTGTGTGTGCATTTATAAACAGTTGTTATCAGGTTATTAAATATACTGCAGTTTTTATAAAAATGAAATATTCTTCATTTGAGTCTAGTATCTAATGATATTATTATGCAGATTTTTGCTGTGGCACTCTTTTCAATTATACTGTACTGTAATAATGTTCTGCACAAATCTGAAAGTAATTAATTTAGGCTTTTTATTACATATTATGTGTTATTGCTATTGCCTGCTGAATCTCTTTTAAGTTATTCCCAAACGTAAGAAGTTCATATGTTTGATGCTGCTGGCAGCAAGTATGTAAGAATGTCTTGTATTTCAAAACAATGCAAAAAAGGGAAACACTATTTTAGGGAAAAAATATAGTAATCTTTATGAAATGATACAGTAAATTTGTAATTTATGAAATAAAAAATTATATATATTGTGACACACATGTGCTTGGGAGACAACTTGATGGCTCATCAAATGGTAATTGCACTATGAGCCAAGGGTTCGCGCTGTTGTCTAACACTTTTCCTCCCCTCTCTTCAGCAAATCTGACAACTAGCAGCGGAACAACAACTGAAATCAGTTCCAGGTTCCAGTCCCCTGAGCCCATCCCTTCTGCCTTGACTTCCTCTTAAGGGGTTCCACCACCACCTTCAATCAGTCTGATTTGTGACTTGCATCTGGAAAGACATCTCAGCCAAGAATTAAATTCGTTTTTGCTATTTTGATCAAATTCAATTATTTTTGCCTTACAGTAGCATAACATTTTGGTATTTATTTCTTACTATATATATTAGTTCGTGCTTAGTTTAAAATATGCTTCCTTTCAAAATATTGTTGAATAAGTAAAGGCAACAAAGATGCTACTTTCAAATTTAGGAAAGATGTTCCATGTACTGTACATATGGTCTAGTGTCTACAAAAATTAAAATGTATGTGAAATATATCTTTGCAGAACTTAAATTTGCTTAAGTTTAAAAATCATATGTGAGAAAATGTTGGATTTTAAATTCTTTCAGCCCTAGAGAAAAATGTAGTTAGGTTTTTCAATATTTTCCCATTAATAGTATTACTGTTCTTATAACTTATAACATTCTTTCATGTTTGGATTCTGCTTATTACAATACAAAGTTAAGAGAAACCAGTGCAAAACCTGGCTATATTCAGTAAAAAGTGAGAAACCAGCCCAATACATAGCAGTTCTTTGTGAGAGACATGACAACGCTAATTCATAGATGGCTAGCGTAAAGTTTCTAAAAACATTTAACACACATTTTTTTGAGAAAACCCATATGGACATACGGACAATGACCAGAACAAGAAAACTGAACCCAGGATTATGGAGCTATGAGGTCAGGCAGTGGCACTAACCACTGCACCACCATGTTCTCTGAGAGCAAAACTAGCTATGAAATTTTAGATGCAGATGAATTTTAGAAGTCCAGCGGGATTCAAAAATAGTTTTTGTAAATTAACATTTCTAGTTCTTATTAACCTTTGTGAAATTATGGTAATAATTTTACTTTCTCTATTTTATTTTATCTATGTAAAGCTTTCTTTTCAACATTTCTTCACAAGACTGAATTTTGCCCACTTCCATATGTAGATATTTTGCTGATTCTAGAAAATGTGCTAGCTTATTTAAGGTAGTGTGTTATTTGCATTTTATAATTTTAAAACAGCTAGGTGCTAATCTGTGATCTCAGATTTAGCTGAGGTATCCAATTGAAAAACATTTTGACATCATAACACAATAGACCATTCTGTACCCATCTGCATATACTGTATTGCATCCATGCAGCTCGCAGTTTAATGGCTATAAACCTTATTAACAATTGAGGCTGATAAGATAACGCTCAATACCACTGTCAAATATCTTTGACAGCAGGCTATAGAAGAGTAAAGGCTCATAGACCCTTAGAGAGGGCAAACGTTTGGTTAAAAAAATAAATAAATAAAGCTTTCAACTAGTCTTTTCACCAAAAAGACTTTACATTTAGCATAGAGGGGGTTTACTATTTCAATGAAGCTGCAACTAAAGAAAAAAAAAAAAACACTTTACCTAGAGTCCTGGTTTTAGTACAGGCCACAATACCAAGGTACTGCGCACTGAATGCCATCTTTTATGCATTCTGTTTCTGATTAGAGTGCCAGTGGTCTACATTTAGTGTGCAACTGTAACTTGCTATAGACTAAAATATTTACCAATGCACACAGCAAGAGAATTATCTCAAAAAGTAAAACTTTATTAAATTTAGGCACCTTTTCCTCAATATAGAGTACCATTGCGTGCACCTTAAGTGCTGAATCTTAGAATATGCTGCATATAATAAAAGGCTTGTCACTGTACTCTAATGATTCTTCAGATGTACCTAGTGTAAAACTACCACCTCACCTCTACCACAGTGCCACAGGTCTTCAGACTGAAGTTGATCTTGACATGAGTGCCATTCGAGATTCCTTTACAGGAGCTGTTTGAAAGAAAGAGCTCCAGACCTCCGACAAGTGTTTTAGGAACAACCACCTCAATACCACTTGATTTACACTGTACTGGCACTATAAAGACACAAACATAATGTGTAAAAGAAAAATTAAGTGCAATGTTAAGATAAAGGTAAAAACAATTCTATGTTAAACTTAGGATGTAATAATAGATGTGCTCCAGGTACCTAGCAGACTGAAGACTAATAAAAAAAACTGGACCTGAAGTAACTTTACCAGTAGTTCTGAAAGAAAGAAACATTACTTTATAAATCAACAACAGATATTTTCTAATAAATACTTTAGATAGAAAAAGTGCCTAATTATTTGCAAATTACAGGTTTGACTCCATGTTCATATGAAGGAATTCAATACAAGTTTAATTTAATACAAGTGCATTTTCCATGTGTTTTCTTGTTTGTAAACACACACTTTTAGCTTACATCAATACACATAGATTTATGCCTTTTCATGTGCTAATTATGTATGCATCTGCCTGCCACTTGATGTTTAAATAAAGTTCTCTGATGGGGAAAAAAAATCACAGCAGTCATTTCCTGTCAGGTGCAGATATGTTGTTGACCTATGTGGTGTGTGAGGGAAATGTTCTTTTGGTGCAATTCCTGCTTTGTGGGCTATGATGGCATTTGCAGTCCAAAAGATGTATCAGAGACAGTGTTGGGTGCATTCCTCCATAGCACTTGGAGCAAACATGTGGCCAAATTCATCTGTAGGATACATGAAAGAATGGTTGCTAGGAATGACTTAAGATGAGCTTCCTTTGTTTCTAAGGAACAAATGCACTGATGTGCACAATGGTGCATTTTTGCGCAGAAATATGTAACATTTTTTTTAAAAAACAGACTGCACCCCTCTGTGCTGATGTGAACGGGGGCAATTGAATATAATTAATTTTACTAGTTTGCTGCAGATTACCTGCCTGTCTTAGTAATCATACACAACAGACCTTGCCTAAATCCTGTGTACGATAATTCATCAAAAATAAACTTGTAGACTCTCTGTACAACAACATTGTAGTAACTTATAGTCAGCAAGGCTTTAAAAGAAGCAGAAATTTCGAAATGAGTAATAGAATTTTTTGAACAGGCAAATGCAGTAGATGAAGTAACCAAAAGCAAAGCACATTATATTATTTACTTACACTTTCAAAAGTTACTTGAAACATTTTCACATCTAAGGCTAATCCTAAAGGCAGAAGGCAACAGCATTGGAAGAAATACTGTATACAGAACTAGATTGTTTGCCAAGTAATGGACAAAACTAAGATAAAAAGAGAATGATCTACTGTACACACAAAGAGATGAGCAGCACAATTCCTCTGTGAACTGCACTAGTACTTTTACTTGTTTAACCTTAATATGCTACCATGGCTGTCCGTTTGTCTGTCCAGGATTTGAAATCACCTGTAGCTTGCAAACCGTTTCACCTATTGACCTGAAATTTGGTACACATATACTACATGTCGTCTACAATACGCTTTTGGGGTGATGATTGACCTCCAAGTTTATTTCTTTTTTTATTTTTATTTTAGTTTATTGTAGAATCAACTCCCAGCAGCGGCGCATGCGTATGGGCGCTGTTTTCATCCCCACCACCTTTTGCCATCACTTCCCCTACCTCTTCATATCTTAAATCATTCTTGAGGCAGATTGAAGACTTAAGTGCCAGCTTAAGTGAAAAATTAAAGAAAACGTACTAAGTAATTGCAACACAAACACTGACTTAATCAGTTTTAATGTGAAAAGATGCAGACGAAAGAAGACAAGAAGTGGGCCGCTAGGGTGGAGAAAAGAAGAGCTGCTCAGGAAGCAGCAAGTGCCTCAACCTCCGAGCAAACGAATGCTAAACGTACAGAGAAAGAGGATGAAAACTATGAGTCAAGTGTATTTGTGCAGTGCGCCGTTACTAGTAAATATATAATAGGTTATACTGACATACAAGAAGTTTAGGGTTTATGTATACACAGCATTCATCAGGTAATATGCAGAAGTAATTAAAAAGACAAATAAAACAATACATTGTAAAAACTGCTGGGTTAAGACATGTTATGCTCAAACTACATACTGTTGTTGGGAGCATCTGCAGAAATCAGTTTACTAGTGTAAAGAAGAAAGCAAATGGCAGGAAGATCAATCTAATCTGTATATAGCACTCCACATTCTTCCTTTTAGAAGACAGTTTGGACACCTAAACAAGGAGCCTTGATAATGCAATTTATAAATGCCAGGTAGCTGCAGTATGGTAGTTTTGTTTCTAAAAGAAGTAATTGAGTTGAGGTGCAATATTGGTGGAAAAGGTCAGCAAAGCAATTCCTGTCCAGAGACAGAAATTCAATATTAGTCAAAATCTCATATATATTTGTTTATTATGTTTTACTTTAGACATTTTGAGCGGCCCTCTGCTTCTGTGACCCACATACATAAAAAGACAGAAATAGCTGTCATCATCATTATCCCATAAAATAAAATAATCTGTGAAATAAAATATATATACAGATAGACATGAAATTGTCATTCAGAAAGTATAAAATCTGCACAATAAAGAATTAATAGTGAGATAAGCAGGTTTATTGTGTCAAGCCAAAAGGAAAAATTTAACCAAAGAAGTGAAAAATATGCCTTTGAAAAATCATACCTTGGCATGTGTGCCTGTCTTCTGACAGAGTTAGTCCACGTGGGCACTGGCACTGGTAGGTATTTTCCAACATCACACAGCTATGACTACATCCTCCATTATTGTTATGACAGCCCTCAATCTCTGTGAACAAACGGGAAGAATGATTGCCGTTCAATGGCCATGCAAGAAGGTCCTAGTGAGGCCAGGAGCAATGTCTAAGCACCGTGACTTGAGAAACATTAATAAAACACAAATAATTAATTATATTTTAAAAAGTGAATGATTTAAAGGTAAGATTAAAGGAGTGTTATTGTGCTGCTGGAGTATGTGAATTTCCCCTTGGGTTAAAAAACTATCTATTGATAATACTGCATGTATTACTCAGTTATGTAAGTTACAATTTAAAGGCAATTAGACAAATACAATATAACATAACATTGTCAAACCTGCTTAACCAAATTTAGGGATGCACAGGGTCAGAAGGGATGTGGTCATGGCAGCAGAGTTCAAGGCAGGAAACAGGCCTGGACAGGGTGCAAGTCCATTGCAGGGTCTAATCACTTGTGTTTGTAATTTTGTATTCAGAATTGTCATTTAGCATAATATGCACATTTTTGGGGAAATGGGATGAAAACTAGAGTAGCCAGAGAAGAGGAGAGAACATTCAAACTATACTAGGCAATGACTGTTCACAACATTTGAAACCAAGATGATGGATCTGTGAGGTAGTAGCACTAACCACTGAGCCACGGTGTCACGCTGTTTGCTGTTATTTTACCAGTATAAGCTTCTGGCTTTTTAGTCAAAGGTGTCTTACTTGCATATGATAACTATGATAACAATGGTCTAACAAAGAAAATACTGTATCAAAATTTATAATGATTTTCTTTTTACAAAGCATAAAAAACAATACATTTAAAAAAGTAAATTATTAAATCAACACTCTTTCCCAGACCATTTCATAGATGGTTCTACTGTCAAACTTCACATCTAAGGCATCACATTCAAGATGCCCATCACAAATGCTATTCTAGCCCTTAATCAGCCATTTACCATTGCAGGACTTCCCATCTGGTCCGAGAACCCGTCCAACCCCACACTCACAGCGATGAGAGCCCTTCAGGTTGACACAAATTTCTGCACATCCACCATTGTCCTTTTCACACTCATTCACATCTAAAAACAGAAAGAAATATAAGATTGGTTAATCAGAGTGTGACTGAGGATTTTAGCTTTTTCTCATAGTTGCATGTTTTTTTTTTTTAAATGGGAATTGTGAAATAAGGTGCACTTTCAGAGTCATAACTTAATTTGAGGAAAAATTTGCAAAAACAGACCAGCAGCTTATTTTGCACGCCTTAGGTTTACTGTGCAAAACTTACAGAATGAGTCATGTGCTTTGTCAGGAGAACAACTTCCCACTTCATATGTAAATGCATTGCTTAGCTCTTCTTCAGCACAGCTTTCAAATGACATTTTCATAGTTTTGGCTAAACCAGAAGTACAAATGTAATAGTTTTTGATTTTAAGTAGCTGCTACCAAATGTGATTTCAGTCATTAGAATAACTTTTTTTCTGAAAACTGTTAGAAATGTTTAATATTTATTAGCAATCCTTCTGATGTACTGTAAACTCTGGTTGACTATTATTATAATATGTGGTTCTGTAAGCATTCCAGAATCCTCTTCAGTCTTAAAAAAAACACTGCTAGCCCAGCAGCTACAGTAAATCTTTAACTTAAAACTGCTCATACTGCATGACTGTTTAATAAGGATTATAAACTATACTCAGCCGTAGTCTGTGATTGATGCCAATTTATGTGGGATGGCTACCTAATCTATATAATTATGATATCATTAATATAATGATTGGCTATAACTCAGAGTATTCAATTTGCATATTCAATGACTATTATACTTATATAAAAAAAGACCAGGATTGTCCAGGCTAGAACAGTATATATTAATATCCTGCTGTTCAGTGGTACCCAGTGTAAGGCAAAACATACAGTTAATACTTCCCACTTTCATGAGTGCTTACATCTTGGCATTTAATGAAATATACTTCATCTGAGTAAAATATTTTCCTAGAGTACATCTTTTCTCCACTCCTGTTTGTAATTTTCACAGATGGATATTAAAACACAGATTAATATACTATATGGAGAGCTGAGGGTTGTATCAATGCACTTTTCAGCTGGTATTGTCCAAATGTTTTCTGGCTATTTTAGGTCAAGTGTTGCCCATTTACATGATCTGAATATAGGTAGGAATCCATAGGGACAAATCCTGGAAGAAATGTTCTAGGCACACATGACTAAGATTTGGTCTGGTTATGCCTGGAAATCTGCAAGTAAAAATTAAAGAATTTTGCTGGAGAAAGTGCAGTCTGGTCTACTTTGCTTAGTTTGCGTTACTAGCGAAAAAAGCAAGTATGGAAAATTAATGAATGAAAGACACTGTGATCATTTTGACTCGATGCAGAAAATACAGCAGCAAGATGGCAAATCAAAGTAAAAAAATTAATGCAAACCAGTAGTCATATTCAGCTGCCAGTGCTAGGACTGGAAGACCTTAATAACCTGTCAAACATTTATTTTTCAAGAATTTTATAATACTCACCCAAGCAAGTCTGCCCATCCAGTCCCAAAGTAGTTCCCGTCATACAGTGGCACTCTCCGGTCTCTAGACAGGTGCCCTTGCAATCTGACTCATCACAAATTTCATAAAAATCTAAAATAATGAAAAACAGTATTCTTATGAAAGCAGCATTAAAGTTTTGGAAAGACCTAAATATTTTGAGTATGAATGCGACTTCCATTTTAACCTTAACGTCAAAGGCAAGAGTTTAAGTTGGGGACAATGAACATGTCTTATATCCTGTATATTTTAGGGTAATGCTGGTGTGACAGTTATGTGTAATCTACAAACTAACAGAAAAAAATGGGTTTAGTAAATTAATAAATAGTACATAAATATCCATAGTTTATAGGCTGAAAAATGACCAATATGTTTTGAATGTTATCAAAATACTGTATATTGAAATATATACAGAATTTTACATACAGCACATGTATTACTAGTACTCTAGAAAAATATCATCAAATTATAAAATTGAATAAGGAATAAAATGCAAACTTACTAAAACATAATCTTGCACTTATTGTGATGCTGAATATAACAAACAACTAAAAAAATGCATATTGCTGCATTTAATACATATATGAAGAGTTTTATGGTAAAATGTAATGGGCAGCATATTTAAATATTTCAATCAAGAGTACCATGCATTCATATTTTAGAAAAGCAGGAAATATCATACTGTCAATCACATTTAGATGTATGCTTTCATTTCATAATGTGATAAATGGCATTTTCCGTTTACTATAAACTCCTATATATACACTATACTTCCAGCCAGTTAGTACTTTCTGAACATCCAACATGGCAGTGTGAGGTTTTCCTGTTGATGGCATTAACTGAGTGCTTCAGTCACTTTTACTGCGTCACTGCATTTGTTTATTTATTGTACTCCATTGGCACTTTCCTATTGCTCCCTGTGTTTGCATTTGTGATCCCATAATGTTTGGGAGCTCAGTGAGCTCCACAGCCCCCACCTTTAAAACTTGTACTTTGCAGTTAGACAGTGTGTGTCTTCCGCTGTTGTTGGACACTGGGGCGGCAGTGTCTCTGCTTAATTGGACCACTGTCAAACAGTTTTTCTCTCTCTGCTTCTGTGCTCTTCTATGCAGTTATTGCAGTACTAAAATTGAACTAGTCGGCAAACTCTCCCCGCCTGTACACTATGGCCAAAAGTACCTGCCTGACTTCACATTTCATGTTGCCCACTTTGGTGTCAACTTGTTAGACCTGGACCTATTCAAAGATCTGGAATTTACATTCCTAGAAACTAAGGGGTCTGCTGTTATCACTGTCAGCGTGCCATGGCTTCAGCTATGGCCAGCTCTTTTCGCAGGGTTGGTTTGTCTTTTTTAATTACCAACCACTGCTCGATCTATCCATATGCCCTGTCATCCAACCCCTCCAGGTGGGTGTAATGCCTCACCTTGGCTCTCAAACCTCGTGATAGTGAAGAAAAAAAAGCAGGTGGTTTATGCCTGTGTATTGGCCTCAGGGTTGTGAACAAAGCAGTAATACCAGGCAAATATCTACTGCCACCTTCTGAGGTGCTCACTACCCAGTTCCATTGCTCTAAGGTATTTTCCAAATTGGACATTCACCAGGTATACCTGAAGATTCCTCTCCACCCTGAAAGCAGAAATTTGACCGCCTTTGTCACTCACAATGGGGTGTTTCGCTACACTAGGGCTCAGTTTGGCCTCAGCTCTGCCTTAAGCGGTTTTCAGAAGGTGATGTCTACAGTCTTTGCAGGGATTCCTTGGGTGGTTATCCATTTGGAGGACATTGTTGTGCATGGCCCAACTCTAGCTGCCCACAATGAATCCCTGCACAGGGTGTTCAAAATATTAGCCACTCATCACCTCATACTGAATGGCGATAAGGTGTTTTTTCAGTACCTCACATAAAGCCGATGGCACCTCTCCAGTCTCCAGCTTTGTTTAATCATGTCTTTACCCATTGCTGTATTTCTTGAACTACAGAAACTGCAGAGCTTCTGCAAAAGCCCCCAGATATTTTTTGGTGAGTCAATTTTAAAAATTACTAAATCTAATGAAAAGCTTACCATGGTATATTAATTGTTTATTATACCTACAATATTCCCTGATCATGTATACATTATAAATTAAGCATTTTCCCACATTTTAAATAAAAAAATTACTAAGATATGAAACTTATAATGACAGCTATGTAAATACACACCAACTGAATTTCTGTTTCAATTTTTGAAGATTCAATAATTTTCTGAAGGATGACACAATGTGCTACTCCGAGACACTGGATTTGAATCCCTGACCAGTCACCATCTCCTCAGTAGTGTTCTTCCCAGCTACTCTGATTTTCCTTCTTCATCATGAAGATGTGTGTTAGGTAAATTGGTGACATTAAATTCTGCCTTTTCTGAATGACAGTACCCTGCTTCCCTGTCTATGGCTGGCTCCTACCTTGCACATGATGTTGAAGGGTTACGGTCCAGAACCCTGTAACCCTATAAGTGAATTAAGTGGGTTTGAGAATGGATGAATGGATATTTTTCTGTATGCTACTTCATTACACATCATTGCATTCACATATTTCTTATGTATTTCACTGATTCATTAAATCCGTTAAGAAAAAGCATCTATACATCTGGAAATGTAATTAATAATGACATTATGTATATAGGCTGATGTGACATTAATTTATTCTCATTAAATTAATGAATGTATATGGTTTGCTGTCTCACAGCGCTGTGATTTCATTTTGAGGGTATACTCACGGCCACAGTAGACATGAAAGCACACACTGGGTTTGGGAAGCCTGTATACATAATACCCTCCTTGGCATGCCTTGACATCCACTGTAGTGTTCCAGAAACAGCAGTTTTCATTGAAGCTGGAACAAGCCTGTATTTGAATGATCCCATCTGATTCCTGCGGGTGGCTGCCATTCATCCAGATAGGTGCATGGGTGCCACAGTGGTTTTCATGGATGCAAAATGTGGGCATGGCATCCCCTGCCATTCCAGTAAACCTATACCACTCCCCATTAATATGGCTGTCACACTTTGGAGAGCCGGCAGAGTCATTTACATGATGCTCAGTGTTTCTCCACGGCTCATTGAGGCTGATATATGCAGAGCATGGGTCCAAGGCTGTAAGAGAGAAAAGGTGAAATGAAATGTTATTATTTGAAAAAGTATATAATAAAATACCTGGAAGGCTGGGGCCTTTATAGCATTTGTAGTTTTAAACAATGTGTATTTGATATTAGGCTTTTGTGAATTCCTTCACATGCATTTTCTTTTCACAGTGTTACACAGATAAATATTTGGAGGACAGATAAGTTAATCTGCTTATTTAGTATCACAAATTGAATGCATGGTGTGAACATTCTTACTTGTGGATGCAGGCTAAAGCATTGAAATTAAACCACAGAGCATAATAAAATATAACATGAGCCTTTTAAATTTCAGTCTTAGCCACTATAGCACATGTGAACAGGCATTTATGAAAAATGGCTCCTATTAAAGAAAATTAAAAATGATTTGAATTGCATTAGCATGTTAAATCAATCAATAAGGTTCATGACATAGTAAAGAACAAGTAGCTGCAATGCTAAGAACGTGAAGATGCTCTCTGTAACATTAAGTGATAGAATGTGATCAGTTGCACAGTTTGGCTTAGAAAGACCTGCAAGTTCAAGGACTCTGGGAAAATTACTCTGTTGGATTTGCACTTATTCTTTTCCCAATAATGTGTAGAAAGGATAGTGAGTTAAGTCTTTCTTTTTCTTTTTGTCTAATTAGCTCAGTGGCACAGTGGGTAGTGCTGCTGCCTCATAGCTCCAGGAAACCAAGTTTCAGTCTTAGCCCAGTAACTCTTTGTCTGTGTCGCTGGTTATTCCATCCACATCCCAAAAACATACGCATTAATTCATGATTGTAAATGGAACTGGCATGAAGGAGAGGAACATAAACGTGTGTTTCCATGAGTGTGCCATGCTATGCACCAGCACTCCATTTGAAGAGGACTTCTGTCTAGCTTCCTGTTCTGCTATGATACTCCCGAGTTCTACAACCTTACAACTGGATTAATCAGTTTCATTAAACGGATGGATTCCTGCCACAAATGTATCTGTAAGTGTATAAAAGCATATATTAGTAATACAATTCATCCATCTTTTGTATACATTTATCCACTTTCAAACTTGCTTAATGCAGTTTAAGGTTATGAGGGGTCACAGCCTATACCACCAACATCAGGCACAATTCAAAATCCATCCCAGAACACCAGCCTACTGAAGAACGCATTCATATATGTAAATTCAGTACTCATATTGAACCAATTTAAATAATTCTATCAAAATAACATGCAAGTCTTAAAACATTAGGCAAACTACTAATTCCAGGCCAGAATTCTAACCTGTAGATGCTGGGGCTGTAATCTCTAAGCATTGTGCCAAAAAGCTGCTATCTTTTCAAGTAAAAGATAAGCAAACACACTTTTAATACAGAACATTTGGAATAGAACAGATGTTAATGTAGTGCACTGGAATCCACAACCAAGATTCAAAATGCATATCTGAATCAACAATGAAAGAGCAAATAATTCAATCTGCTTGCACATTAAATTAGAAAAAGTAATTATGTACTGGGTATTATTCAGTACTCTGTTATTTTGTAATAGACTTTGGGAGATGCGATTTATAATTAAAGACACCAAATATATAACATATTAAACATTACAGACACATCTCTGTTTCTCTCCCACATTCCCTGATAAATAAACAAGGGCGGATTTGAATGAGAGTGGGTGTGTGCATTAGTATAGCCAGCGGCTGCCAGATACCCGTCTCCGGGCTTGTTGCTCCTTTACCCCACTAAACTATCAATACAGCCTTCTGCTAAAAAGTCCCAAGCAGTATTTTAAAACGGATAGATAGATTGCGGTTCTTCATTTTAAACTGTCCCTGAAATTCAGAAAGCAATTTTGTTTTCAATAAATGGAACAAACTGGATAAAATTTTAAGCTTAAACCAGATGCACATTACCAATAGCAACGGCACGTCTGCTTGCTTTCCCGCTCGACCGATGTACAACCCGCAATGGGAGATTCTCGCAGGCTGATTGGACAGTCTCCACACCGAGCGTGCGTAAAACAATTAAATCAATCCAATTAGATGAAGAGTTTTGTTTGATAGACGTATCGATCACCAAATGAGCGTCCAATGATCTTCGGCAGGCGATTGTCACTTTGCAACTGAACATGAGAGAGATTGTAATTATTGTTATATTGAAAGGCTTCTGGCTGAGTTGGGTTATTTGTTGAAACCTTGTTTATTCATCTGTTTTAGGTGAGTTTTTTTAATTGTCCGTTTGTAAATAGTTCCAAGGAAATGGTGTCGTAATTTGCAAACTTCCTCGCTCTATTCCGTTATAAAGAATTGTGTATTCACGAAATGCCGACTTCAGGTTGTTGTAGCCATAAAGCTCTTCAAGTATTAATACTTTGAGAGAAACAAAACCGGGTATTGCATAGCTGCGTTAATGAATTATAATCAATCCAAGAATTTTTAACATTTACTCCCCAAAACTCAGCCTGAGGCATAGCCGGTCATAATAAAACTAAAGATGTAACCTGTGAAGTGGAACAGTTTTTTTTTTTTTCTTGTATTGACCCATCTTTCACCAGCATGGGAGCTCTTTTGTATCTGTCCCGATTGTTGCCCTCTCATTAAACAAGCTGTGCCACAACTGGAAGAGCAATTTACTTACCAATGGCAGCTGTAAGTGAGAAGTCCTGGGCAACAAGGAAAATCATTAAGGCAAAGCAAACCATTTTGAATAGCATATGATAAGCATACAGCTAATTCTTGACTTCTTAGTTTATGATTTTTCTGGAGACAAGACTGGGTTTTAATCTCTCCAAATGAAGGTTTGACATCATGGGGGTAGGAAGGCCTTGAAGGGGATGGGGTGTGCTGCAGCAAGACCTTGACCTACCCTTTTGGTCACCTTTCAGAGGACGGCCAGCTCCCTGCATCCTTGTATTGTTCTGTCTGTACCATCCTTATCCAAAACATGTCATGATAGCCAGTGACCTTGCCCGATAGGGAGGCAGGATGTTCCCTCCGTTAACATTTACCGTCACTATCTTCCTTATGAGATTTTATTTTCAAAACAAACTAAAAATACACATTTGCGTAAATCAGTGTAAAATATCTCCAAAAAACAATAGTTTCAATAAAACAATTTACTTCTAAGTGCTGATGTATTTTAAAGGTGATATCTAGTGGAGGACTCAAAATAAACTTGAATGAAGAGTCATTTAATTGTTTAAATACAGTAGATTTTCAGTGGAACTCATCCACTTTCTAAATAACATGGCTTATTGGCTAAACCATAAAAATCATTGGAATGAATTTGGTAAAATTTAAATTTGACTTTTTCTGAGCACTATTTTCTATTTCAGAGTCATCAGTCAGCTGGAACCTATCCCATCCTGGCAACATTGGGCAAAAGACAGAAACTATTGTTGGTCACTCACAAAGTTGTTTATATGAAACCAAAAATATTGCTCCACATCGTTACAATCCATTAGGTAACCTTGCTACATAACAGTACACGGACACTGATTTGATTCTTGGAATGCTGTTTTTTCATACTAAAATTTCTGAATATTTTACCAAAAAGATGATGACATGTGAAATATATAATGCTAATTAATAAACAAGTCAAGTCAAGTCAAGTTGGGGAGTATGCATTGGTACAGTGCGTTGCCGTGCCCACTACACAATGAAACAACTCGGGATCCCGGGTTGCAACCCCCCAGGCAGACATGTGGTCCAGTCCCACCCTCCAGAAATGACCCTATATCTGCCGCAGTCAGGTGTTACGTGGACGACCCCTTGGTCTGGTCTAGCCACTCGGGTCCCCAACAATGAGGATCTTACGAGCTGGATCACCCTCAGGGAAACGTGCCACATGGCCGTAGTGCCATAACTGACGCTCCCTCACAATGCAGGCAATGTGCCTCATTCGGAACTCCATGAGCAACCGGTCATTCTACACAAAGTCAAACCAACGGTACCCAATGATGTTCCGGAGAGACTGGATAGTACCAAAGGAGTCCAATTCTTCGTCTCAGGTCACTGGATAGCATCCATGTCTCGCAACCATATAGCAAGACAGGAAGCACCAGGACTGTAAAGACTTGGACCTTCGTCCTTTTGCATAGATATCGGGAATGCCACACACCCCTTTCCAGTGACCTCATGACCCCCCATGCTCTCCCAATCCGTCTACTGACTTCATAGGAAGAGTCACCAGAGACATGAATGTCACTGCCAAGGTAAGTAAACCTCTGGACAAGGTCGACACTCTCTCCAGAAACAGACACGCTGCTGATGGCTGTGCCCAAGTGGTCATTAAAGGCCTGGATCTTGGTTTTTATCCAGGACACTCGCAAGCCCAGACACTGAGACTCCTCACTCAGTCTCTTGAGCACCCTGATCAGAGCCTCCATTGACTCCGCGAAGATCACAGCATCATCAGCAAAGTCAAGATCCGTGAACCTTTCTTCACCAACAGATGCCCCATAGCTGCTGGACCCCACGACCTTGCCCAACACAAAATCCATACTAGCATTGAACAGAGAAGGAGCAAGAACACACCTCTGATGAACCCCAGAATCAACTGGGAAAAACGCAGAGGTCCTGCCTCCACTCTGCACAGCACTCACAGTACCAGTGTACAGGCCGGCCATGATATCCAGCAACCTCGAGGGGATCCCACGAATCCTGAGGATGTCCCACAGGGCAGCTCAATCAACTGAGTCGAACGCTTTGCGAAAATCGACAAAGGCTGCAAAGAAACTGCCGATATTCACGTTTGCGCTCCATGAGAACCCTCAGTGCCAGGATACGGTCGATGGTAGACTTCTTAGGCGTAAAACCAGACTGTTCCGGTCGCTGGTAGGTGAGCAAGTGATCACGGATCCTATTGAGGACGACCCTAGCAAGGACCTTACCCGGCACCGAGAGCAGTGTTATCTCCCTGTAGTTGCTGCAATCCAGGCGATCACCCTTCCTAATTAATAAACTTAATTAATAAACCTAATTAATAAACCGACACAAAAAAAGATACAAAACTTTAGGTACATTATAAAGAAACTTAGTATACTGTAGCTGTTTTCAGAATCAGGTTTTGCTTTCCTTAGGTACAACTACAAAGTTTACAGCCTACCCTTTCTAATTCAAGGTAGCAGCACTAGGGCCCTAAAGCTTCTATTATTTTTCCAGACGTGTGGGCTATCGAGTTTGTGTAGTCACATAAGTTACAACCCCAACACAGTTTTGTATCTACTGCCAGCGTAATGCAAATGAGATATTCTGCCAATTGATTGCATTTTTAATTGTGCACATTGATTGGTTGATGCATAATGTTGCTTAAAAACCAAATACTCAAGTGGTCAGCAGTATTATTGATGATTTTCAGCTTTTGTTTTGGATGTCTTATAGTTCTTGAATGCAAGCAGGACTATCCTGAAAGTGATTTTCCAGCCTTGAAGTGGAAACGTATTCCCCATATAACATAATGGAAACGTGGTTCTTACCATCTATTATATACCATCTATTAAATTGATCTAGGAAATTGCTATGCCATTCTAGTGCCCAGAAAGGGGCTACTACAGCAGTGCTTAGTCTGTGGAAAGGAAGACAGGCTAGAAGCAGCTTCGGCTACCTGGATAGAGTGTTACTGTTTGCCCAGACTATTGAATGTTGGCCGTTATTATTCTTAATAATAATAATAATACATTTTATTTATATAGCGCCTTTCCCATGCTCAAGGCATAAGCTTTACTGTAAAAGATGGCTGTCACTCCCCAGGAGTATTTAAAGTTTGAAACTGAACAGCTGAGGAAAACAACTTTTTGGCTTGGAGAAAATGTAGGTGGAATCAAAAAAAAAAGGAAAGATTGTTCACTTTTCCACTAACATTAAGAAAACTAAGCTGGCTGCTGGTCTAGTTCTAGTTGTTTTTCCATTATAAGCAAGGATATTCAAGGGCACTTGTTTATTAATCACAATCAAATGCCAGCAACGGATAGGCATTTAGCACTTACATATATTGAAGATGTTGAAGAAAGTATTGTGGTGCTAATTTTTCTTTTCACTGCTTTTTTGTACTGTTTTATTTTTCCCCAGTACTATTTTATGCCAAGCATGACATATGCCTCTCCCAGCTGCTTTGATTGTCACTTGTTTGCGTACTCATTGTGAATTAAAAATTCCCATTCACATTTAACAACCTTATACCATAGGCAATACAATATTTAAAGAGTGTGATCCTATACTATTACATTGTCTTTGTTAAATAACACATTTGATAACATAGGATGTCTAGGTTACCTCACAGCATATACTACTAATTTAAAGAACATACACATATCTTTATACAGCATCTTAATAAAACACATTTGTCTCACACACAGAACATTTCAAATAGTTATATTTACAGAGCATGTAAAAATAATAGTTGCCTTAAAACTGTCACCAGCACAAACTGCAAAAAGTGGTTCCATTTCCTTTCCTTTATATCTCTTTCACAGTCTAGAAGACATTCTTAAACAGTAATGAGTTTAAAGATGATTTTCAGGACACATGGTACTATGCAGCTTCAGGAGAGAATGCAATATTCTAGCCTTAATTTATGTTGTGTTATTTGCTCTTCAAAGTAAATAAGCAAAATAACATTTGGCCTACGATCTAAACTGCTTGCAACACAGCCTAATAGTCATATTCTAGCTGTATATGAAATCTTCATATTCTCCAAGTGTTTGTGTGACTTTTCATCACATACTTCAGTTTCCAAGCAAGTACTGCAGTTTCCGTTCACACTTCACATCCCAAAAACATTCATGTTATTTAGTAAACATGAGTGCAAAAATTTCAAACTCTTTTTTTGAAGGAGGGAGAGGAGAAAAATCGTGTGCTCTAAACTGCAATATTTTCTAACCCTATGAGTCCACATGCCATTCAGTGATTTGCAGAGAAATTGATTATGTCCATGATAAATTATGTCACATAATATATCCATGTCCAAAACCTAAAAGTATATATGTCATTTGTGCTCTTGGCTGGATGGAAGAATCTTTTGACATGAAATGTTGTGCAACCCTGTTCTGAAGTCAGTGGGGCGTGTGAAGGACTAATATCCCGTGCAGAACTGGTTCCTCCTTTGCTCTCAAACCTAAATGGTAAGGCATCAGATTTAAAATGAGATTTTAACTGTAATTTTTAAGAATTCACAAAACTGAGATTGTCAACAGGAGTCTTGATCAATGCAATGTTTGCATCATGTTTTAAAAAGTAAAAGATTTCTGAATTATCTTTGTTTCATTGACTTTGACAAATTACATTTTTTGAAAATTAATCTAGCATCTAAGTGTAACGTTCTGCTAATCAACAAAAGAATATTTGAGATTGTCAGCGGTTAATTGGGTGAAACTTGCCGCAAGATTAAAAAAACAAAAAATCCAGTCCTTTCCTAGGAAGTGAACCCTATCTATTAATGACAATATTTTCACATCAGTAAACATGTCCCTGCCTTTCTTAATTTGGAAATTTGAGGAATAGTGACTTTTACTTATGATTCCGGCTAAGTTCACAGCTGAAAGATAACCGACTACACTGCGGACAGGCAGCTTGTTTATGTAACAGAGAAATCACTGACCATTTACTTGAGCTGATTACAGTCAGTCTTACTCGACAGACAATATTAATTATACTTTTCTATAGCTGTCAGATTTTCAAAAGGCTGTTTATACAATTAGTAAGCAAAACAAATTATTCGTGAACCAGGTGAAGACAAAACTTAAACCATTGATGATGAAAATAGACACATGTACAGTAAAATTAATGTGGGCCTTACATTCTTAGATAATGACAGCACAAACATCTGATTTGTTTCAATAAAAGATGTAAAATTACTTTGAAGTTTTGAAAGAAAACAGTTTAAATAAAAAAACAAGGAACATTGGGATTTGTCCTGTTAAAATGCCTCTTTGACTGACTTTACAGCCTAACAAAGGGCTTACGTGTTAGTTTCAGATTATATTTATATACTATTTAACCATATATTAACCTAATTGAAATCTTCTCTTTTGCAAATTCAATTTTCTTAATATTAATTATAAATTCAAAGGTTTATTATGTTATTTTCTTTTACACTAATAAATTATACAATGTATTACCCCAGCAAAAAATACAATCTTGTAACTTTGTGTAGTTTTAAATTTCAATTATAAGCTCTTTTTTATATTCTAGCTTTTTGTTCAAATTGTGGTAATTTTTTTCTTGTAGCTATAAAATTGTTAATATTGTAGTTTTATTTACCTTTGTTGATCTATTTTAGTGTATTTCACAGTTATTTTTATTTGTATTTTGGATGGTATTGCTTTACTCTTAGGATTTTGCATTTTTATTTATTATGTTTATGTTTGATCTGTTATGATTGTGTTATTGCCATATTGACACTGTGTTTTGATTTGATTTTAAAACATGTACCATGCAGCCGGGGCTCTTGCCCGGCTGGGACGCCTCCATGCTGAGAAGACTGGGGGAGCAAGTGGGACCAGAACATTACCTCCCCTAGGAAGCTAGATGGCAACCCCCCCGGGTTGCAGTGCTGCCTCGGACTCCTGCAGGGCTGCATGGGAGTTGGAGTGTGGTGCAGCCCTGTTGGGATTCACAGGCACCGCCAGGGGGTGCTGCAGCAGCAGCTGCTGAGCCCTTATGGGCAGTTCTTCAGCCACACCTGGAAGTGCTGCCAGAAACGAGTAATCAAGCACCTGGAGCACTTCCGGGTGCGTTATAAAAGGAGCCAGCAGCCACTACTCAGGAGTCAGAGTCGGGAGGAGGAGCGACGAAGCTTGACCCGAGAAGTGAAGGTGGAGAAAGATAAAGAGAAAAGATGTATTGTATTGTTCTATGCTAGTGCTGGGATTGTGTTATACTTGTGGGGAACGGGGAAAGCGTTTCCCACAAGGGAAAAAAAGGAAAAATAAAACCTGTGTGCCATGAACTTGTGTCCCATGTGTGTCTGTGTCGGGTTCAGCTGGCAGTGCCAGCCTGGTGTACCACAAGTGGCGTAGTTGGCAGGATACCTGGCCATCTGCAAGGCAGGGACTTGCATTGTAAAGTCTTGTGGCAACCCGACACAGCAGCATGAGGCATGCACACGAGGAAGCCCAGCAGTACGCGTGCACATGTGGCTTCGGAAGCAAGTGCTGAGGCCATGCTTGAGAAAAAAAAAGAAAAAAAAGGGAGCCGCTGAAGAGGTTCACTAAGACACCGCTCCTACTCTATGGGAAAGAAGAGGTCCAGGAGGGCTCCTAAGGCAGCGGGCACTGACACCCCCGCCGGTGTAAACAAAGCCCAGATTGATGTGCTGTGGAGAGAGGCCACCCGGAAGGCGGAAGCTCTGGGAGACAGGGTCCACAAAGAGGTAGGCACCGGCCCCTGGGATGAGTTGCCCGGGGAGTGTTTTTCATCCATTCCGTATGCCTACCTCTTAGAGAGCGAAATACCGTATCCGCGTTGCTGGCCTAAGCACGCTGATCCCTGGGACGATGGCAGGGCGAGCTCGAGTGACTTCGACCTGGGTCCTCTGCTCGCTAAGAGACAACGGCTGGAGGAGGATCACCTGGAATCTCAACGCGATGGCGCCATTCCTATGGAGGAGTGGGCGGTGGAGGGTAGGGAAGTCCTCCACGAAGCAGGTAAGAGGGGGGAGGTTGTGTGTCGGAGTCCCACTGATAAAGGGTTGGAGGTGGGGACGGCAAACCTCCTCTCTATTCTCCGAGGACACCCGATGGGGCCTGCGCTGGAAGCACATGGCACCAATGGCTCGCGGGCGGTGGAGGTGAACAAGGTAAGTCCAAGTCTGCCGCTGGCCAAATGTATTAACTTGTTGAGGGCTGTACGCGAGCTGGAGGATATGCTGCAGCCCGTATGGTCGTTCTTGCAGGGACTGTCTCTGCTGAGGCAGAGAATAGAGCGGCTGGAGAGGACGGTTGAGGTGCCCCTGAAGGAAGCACAAGAGGAGCAAAGGAGGCATGGCGCTAGACTTTCCGGTCGACGTAATGCTGTGGTACAGGTGAGTGTTTCCTGTACCGTAAATAAGCAAGGAGATCTAAGCGAATTGCATCCTGATATAACACTTGAGGGAATGCGAGTAGCTAGAGCTCCGACAGAGGAGGCAGGTGTGATGATCGATCGCGTGGTGGGGTTGGATACGGCAGAGCTGTATGGGAGGTGCCAGCTTGTAAGTAGCGGCAGCCAGAGTGACACTCCCAAAAGGCCGGTGGTGATCTCAGTCAAGTCCAAAGGGCTGCAGACAGCGCGGGCTCTCTGCTATTCACATAGAGAGACCCAGACTGTCATTGCACCCAAAAGCAAGAGGAGGACCCGGAAAGGGAAAACCGGGTCACCTAACAGCACAGAGAGAAAGCCTGTCCACTCAGGTGCAGCGGAGGGCTTCGCTGCAAGGAGGCGAAGAGAAATGCCCACCTCAGCTGCGTGTGAGGTGAAACGGGGCTTCTCATCTTGTTTTTATGCCCACAGGGCGCGGGAGCGAGACGGGGGGTGGCACTATTATAACTGTGGGAATCAGGGCCACGTCTGGAGGTACTGTTCGTTTAAAACGGCAGTAGACGCCGGGAGATGGTGTCGGTGCAGTACCTCCCCGTACTTGTCTTGTTTTGTTGCAGGGAGAAGCTGTGGACCCAACAGCGTTGACCCTCTGTCCTGGAGAAAAACAGCCCTCGTGGGACAGGCCACTTTGCCCCACAAGTCTCAGCTCAGGGAAGGGCAGTGTAGCATGCGGCCGGGGCTCTTGCCTGGCTGGGACGCCTCCACGCTGAGAAGACTGGGGGAGCAAGTGGGACCAGAGCATTACCTCCCCTAGGAAGCTAGATGTCAACCCTTCCGGGTTGCAGTGCTGCCTCGGACTCCTGCAGGGCTGCATGGGAGTTGGAGTGTGGTGCAGCCCTGTTGGGATTCACAGGCACCGCCAGGGGGTGCTGCAGCAGCAGCTGCTGAGCCCTTATGGGCAGTTCTTCAGCCACACCCGGAAGTGCTGCCAGAAACGAGTAATCAAGCACCTGGAGCACTTCCGGGTGCGTTATAAAAGGAGCCAGCAGCCACTACTCAGGAGTCAGAGTCGGGAGGAGGAGCGACGAAGCTTGACCCGAGGAGTGAAGGTGGAGAAAGATAAAGAGAAAAGATGTATTGTATTGTTCTATGCTTGTGTTGGGATTGTGTTATACTTGTGGGGAACGGGGAAAGCGTTTCCCACAAGGGAAAAAAAGGAAAAATAAAACCTGTGTGCCGTGAACTTGTGTCCCACGCGTGTCTGTGTCGGGTTCAGCTGGCGATGCCAGCCTGGTGGACCACAAGCAACATAGTGATGCATTTTATATACAATAGGTTCTATATGTTATTATTGTTATTACTGTATTTACCTTCAAAATGTTCTTTTATATATACATTATATGAAGTATTTAAGGGGGCATTGAGGTGCAGTGGCACTGTCGCCTAATGGCTTTATGAGACGGCTTGATTCGCAATCTGGTTGCTGTTTGTGTTTAATGTGCATGTGTGTATTAGGGTATTGGAAGAAGATGTTCAGAAAATGAAGACATAGAAGTATAAATTCATCTAATGGACAATAGAATCCGTGATCACTTGCTCACCTACCAGCAACCGGAGCAGTCTGGTTTTACGCCTAAGAATCTACCTTCGTCCTCATTCTAGCAGTGAGGGTTCTCATGGAGCGCAAACGTGAATATCGACAGAGTTTCTTTGCAGCCTTTGTCAATTTTCTTAAAAAGCATTCGACTCTGTTGATCAAGCTATCCTGTGGGACATCCTGAGACTTCACAGGATTCCCCCCAAAGTTGCTGGATGTCATCATCACTGGCCTGTACACTGGTACTTTGAGTGCTGTGCAGAGTGAAGGCAGAACTTCTGCGTTTTTTCCCAGTTGATTCTGGGGTTCGTCAGGGGAGTGTTTTTGCTCCTACTCTGTTCAATGCTTGCATGGACTTGGGTGTTGGGCAGGGTCGTGGGGTCCAGTGGTTGTGAGGCATCTGTTGGGGAAGAACACTGAGTCACTGATCTTGACCCTGACGACGATGCTGTGATCTTTGCGGGGTCAATGGAGGCTCTGATCTGGGTTCTTGAGAGACTGATTTTCTGGGCTTGTGAGTGTCCTGGATAAAAGCCAAGACCCAGGCCTTTAATAACCTCTTGGGCACAGCCATCAGCAGTGTGTCTGTCTGCGGAGAGAATGTCAACTTTGTTGAATGGTCTAATTACCTCTGCAGCAACATTCATGTCTCTGGTGACTCTTCATATGAAATCAGTAGACGGATTGGGAGAGTATGGGGGATCATGAGGTCACTGGAAAGGGGCGTGTGGTGCTACCGATATCTTTGCAAAGGGACAAAGGTCCATGTCTTTAGAGTCCTAGTGCTTCCTGTTTTGCTATATGGTTGTGAGCCATGGACACTATCCAGTGACCTGGGATGAAGAATGGACTCCTTTGGTACTGTGTCTCTCTGGAAAATCCTTGGGTACTGCTGGTTTGATTTTGTGTCGAATGAGTGGTTGCTCACAGAGTCCCAAGTAAGGCACATTACCTGCACTGTGAGGGAGCATCAGTTATGGCACCACTGTCATGTGGCACGATTCCCCAAGGGTGATCCAGCTCGCATGATCCTCATTGTTGAGGGCCAGAGCAGCTGGACTAGGCCAAGGGGATGCCCACATAACACCTGGCTGTGGCAGACAGATGGTCATTTCTGAGGGGAGGGACTGAACTGTGTGCCCACCTGGGAGGTTGCCATCCAGGATCCTGAGCTGTTTCATCATGTGGTGGGTACAGTAAAACACTGTACCAGTGCATTCTCCCCAACCTGACCTGCCCTGACAAATATCAATATCATCCATCATATAAAATATACTTTTGTAGTTCTTAATACCAAATGCTGATGGATGTTTTCTTTAAGTGAATAAAAAATGTATTGTTTACACATAAAATACTACACAAACACACTTTGTACTGTAAGTTGGTGTAATACTACTAGTACATTACGCCTCCACCAAGATTTGTCAAATTAGAAAGAATTTTTTGCTACTGGGCTACACAAAGTAAGAACATACAAATCTTTTAAAAATCAGGATATTATTAAACATAATTATTAAAATCATACCATGCTTAGTCTGTGACTGTTCTCCTGTGATAATAGTAGTACTTACCTTGTCTTTATTATTTAAGTGTAGGTGGCTATAAAATCTATCCCACCCTCCAATTCAATATATCCATATTGTAATGCATTTAATCCAATATAAGGTCAGGGGGTGGTTGTGACTGCCATACATGCAAGAGAGCAACCAAACTTGGAGCAGGTGCCAGACTATAACAGGAGTCACTCACACACCTACACTTAATTATGCATTGCCAGTAACAAAATACTGAAGAGTTACTAATACTTAAAGAATGCTTTGTTTAAAAGGCAGCCTGTCACACAAACACTACTAATGCAATAAAACTGTGTACAGAAAGTAACACCAGTGGTGGGTAATTAGTTTTTATGTTTAATGTAAATGTAGACGTTTTTAAATCGTTTAAAACTAAATATTTTAACAAGGTAAAGATCAAAAGAATCCAACCATTGAATGCCTCTATCCCTCGGAAGCATCTTTTATCTGCTTATAAGTTTGATTGGGTGTCAAAATTAATCCACAATCCATTCACATAATGTTTACAATGTTTATGAAAGTCTGAGTCATTTTCCATAGTCTTATTTTATTGAAGCAGAAATTGTATCATTATCACAGAGTCATATTAGCTCTATCTTGTACAGAGCTCCATAGGTGTCAGGCAAAAAAAAGATCTGTTCAAAAATATTATCAACTTGTTTGAACGAATTACATAATCCATTCACCTAATTTAAAACTAACTAAAACCATTAAACTAATAGTGTGTGTTTATAGGCTAAACTTCCTTCACGCCCTTTATATCTCATTTTGATTTCCTGCCCTCCAATTATGCAAACCCTTCATTATCTGATATTTTACAATTCAGTTTCAAGTACTTCTTTGTTGACTCTTTCCTTGCATCATTATCGGAAAAAGTATTGCCAGTTGAAAACTGAATGATTGATACATATATATTTTTTCACTATTATACCTACAAAAGTACATATACATATGCATAAGCCTTAGACTATCGAATTAGTGATAATGCATATACCATTAAAATACATTGAAAAATCCAGTAGTTAATCAATCGATCAATCAATCAGTAAGTAGCTTAATTATAAATACAGTTTATACATTGCCTACCCCAGCAAGCATTGTGTGCAAGACAGGAACAATTTCTGGACAGGGCACCAGTCCATCACAAGGTACAAAGTGAACATTTCTTTTACAAATGAGGAAGATTAGCGGGCCTTAAAAGAAAATGGCACTTTTCTAAAAAGTTGAAAGTTTTATTTTAAAATGTGGAAAGCAACATTGATGGTTTCACAAAAATCCTTATCAAACAGAGATAAAGCAAATTCTAAAGATTTCTTCAGCACAGCAGTAAATGTACTGTTGAGGACCCAGGTGGACGTATATTGAAAATGAGAAGTGCTTTTTGTACAGCATGTATATGAAGTTCTGAGAAAACAATCCCAGCCATGTTGTTGAAGCAGAAACATCAGCTATCAGTGAGCTTTCCTTGTGTCTCATGCGTCACTGAAATTTCCTACTGGGAAACTCATGTCTAAGAACAGTTAGCAGTAGGGCATTTCAGAGATAACACTGCAACCCAATTTAGAGGAGTTGTGATGTAATATTCAGTAATACAAAGTAAAAAAAAAAAGAAAAAAATCAGCCAGACGTTTTTTGACACACATTTAATATATTTGTCTTTTCTATCTAATGAAAAAATTTGAGCTAATCCTTCACTGCTTTTTTTGTGGACAAAGCAACAAAACAATATCTCCCAGGATTTAAGGAGAGCAACTAAGTTGGAAAGTGAGTTGTCACAAGTGGCTTCTCCAAAAAATCCCTTACTATATGAATGCAGCATCATCCACTCTAACATTGATTACTTTGTTACAGTGCAGCTGCCAATTATGGTATATATTAGGCAGCAAGTGAACAGTCAGTTTCTAAACGTGATGTGTTGGAAGCAGGAAAAATGGGCACGTAAGGATATGAGTGACTTTGACAAGGGCCAAATTGTGATGGCTAGACAACTGGTTGAGAGCATCTCCAAAACAACAAGTCTTTTGGGTTGTTCCCAGTATATAGTGGTTAGTAACAAACAAAAGGGGTCCAAGGCAGGACAAGCAGTGAACTGGAGACAGGGTCATGGTTGCCCAAGGTTCATTGATCTGTGTGGAGAGTGAAGGCTAGCCTATCTAGTCTGATCGCACAGAAGAGCCACTGTAGCACAAATTGCTGAAAAAACTTAATGCTGGTCATGAGACAAAGGTTTCAGAACACACAGTGCATTGCAGCTTCTTGCAAAAAGCCAGAGAACCCAGGCTGACCCTGTGACACTCTGGGTTGGCTCCACACTCTGGAAGCCTTTTGAACCTGGAACTGCTGATAACATACCCAAGGATGAGTGGGGCAAATGAGAACACACACTGTTGGCAAGGGTTTGGTGTTCATGTCAAGTGCTTTTATTTACAACACTGTCCATAAGTACAGTTCAGATTTCTTCAAATAGTAAATAATCCATAAAATTATGTTCAAAGTAAAGGTTAAAATCAATAACTAGATCCCAATAAAACTGAGGTTAAAATACATGCAGAGACTTCTTTTAAAGCAGTCATGAGCCCCAATGCCTTTTCGAATATTCGCTGACAGGTGGAGTCATCCATTAATCCCAGGTTCAGGTTCCTACCACAAGTCCCTTGGTATCTGTAGGGCACCACTCCGAATCCCACTCACATCTCCCTGAGCCAGTCCTTTGGTGTCTAAAAGGAGACACCATACAATGGGGCCCCTCCTATTCTCCTTCTTCAGCACCATTTTTGAGTGCTGGCCTGCCACTCGCTTCCCTAGGGCACACTCCCAACCACCTGCCTCCTATCCTTCCAGCATGGGCTCTCCCAATTCTGCCTCTTTCTTATTTATTAAGATCCATTCTTTCTTCATTTCTGTTTCTTGTTCTCCATCCGCTGCCAGGAAGGCTCCCTTCATAGTGCTGATTGGGTGCTGGTGCTGTCCTCCACCTGTTTTGAGGTGTGAATGAAGCACTTGACTGACCCGCTTGCATTTGCCCGTGAATGCGTGATTATCCAAACACCCCAGTCAACCTCGGAGCGGCGTGTGCCCACTCACATATGCATCTGCTCCCACTCCTGCTTGTATCCTGCATGCTCAGGGACTCCCGATTATTTATAAAAATAATGCTTTGTCTTGGACCTCTTAACACAGAACCTCGTCTACTGCCAAAAGCACCAACAATAAGCACTTGCCCATCAGAGCTAGTCCATGGAGCATTGAAAGAAGGTGGCCATGTCAGATGAATCACGTTTTCTTTTAGATCATGTGGATGACTTGGGGCATGTGTGTCATTTATCTGGGGATGAGATGGCAGCAGGATGCACTATGTGAAAATAGTGAGCAGATCTCAGTCTGATGAAGCATCTCTGGGATGTGCTGGAAAAACAAATTTGATTAATGGAGACCCTATCTCACAACTTACAGGACTTAAAAGGATCTGCTGTTAATATCTTTGTGCCAGATACCATAGGACACCTTTAGACATCCTGTGGAGTCCATGTCTTGATGAGTCAGAGCTGTTTTGGTGGCATGTGGGGGACTTATTCAGTATTAGGCAGGTGTTTTTTTCTCTCCATTCTACAGGAAAATAGGATGGTAAAACTTACCTGAAGGGGAACACTTTTTGATCTTAATTTCTCCTTGTTCTTGAGATGGGTTTTAGATTTCATATTGTCATTACAAGTATCTTTTTGTGTCCAGTCTATTGTATGCTGCAAAACTTACAGAAACGTTCTCCAGGGGCCTCATGTATAAAAGAAGTCACAAAAATGTTGCATACTCCCATTTCCACGCTCAACTAAACTCGGCGTAAAGCCACGCACATTTTCACACTGTTTCAATCCCTTGCATATGCAAGTTCTCTGCTCGGTTTTGCAAACTGGCGGCACCCAGCGTCAAAGCAGTGCTACTGTTCCTGTGTGGTTTCCCTGTCTTTTTTAGATCCACATCCCTGACGCGGCTTTATCATATACACTGAAATTAACCACATATTGTTTATTAGTTTAAGGTACTGTATCTGATTGTAATTAACCAGTAACAATATAATGGTCCACTGAATGGCCAAACTATTCCAAATACCATAGCTGCTTTAGCGTTGTTACTCTCACTGCATATTTTTCTTCTTTCAGCTGCTCCCGCACTCGGAGTATTTATATCACTGTATCTGAGTAGGGAATCACAGCTCTACAGCAGCTGATTGGAAAGAGAATTATTGGTATACAGCATCAAGCACACGCTGCCTCAGCCAGGCTGCCTATTTGAACTGCTCTCATACGACAAACACTTCAGAGCCTTTCCTGTACAGACCTCGCGGTTCAGAAACAGTTTCATCCCAAGAACTCTAAATGCACTCAATCAGTCCATCAAGTGCTCCTTGTAGAACTGTTTGTACTTATAAGTACGATTACCTCACTGTAAACTTACGATGCAGTTATAATATTGCACAACTTGAGCCACTTTATAAAGCGTGTATTTACATATGATGACAATATCATTTTTAAGATGAAATGCAGCAAAATATGTTTATTACATTATACAGATAAAATGTTAACATCATTTAAATAATCTATATTATTAATAATTAAACATGTGAGGACACAGTGTCGCAGAGCTAGCAAGGAGCTGGTGCCCCGTTCAGGGATTGTTCCTGCCTCACGCTGTATTCTTGCTGGGACTGGCGTGACACTGGGAGGATAGTTGGATAGAATAAATAAACATGTACTACGAAGATATTTCAATGTTCCTTAAAAGTTTTGAAGAATCTGAGTTCTTAGCTTATAGATGGCTTAACATCTATTACAGAGCTGATTGTGTAGTGATTGGTTACTTGGAGAAAGAAAAGGAAGGGCAGGAATTGGAGGTTAGTACGTTTGAAAGAGACAGTACTGCTGCAATAAATTATTTAATTGAAGGTCGCGCACTGCGCAGCAAGCATCTTGTGTGAGGCAGGAAAAATCTCTGGACAGGGCGCCAGCTCATCACTATCACTGCTCCACTGTGTTCCCATGTTTAATAACATGCTTTAACTCCTATCAAATATACATCTCAGTATTTAAATTATTCAGAGAGCTGTAATATCACGAATGTAATGAATGCTGTGTCCTGTCGGAGGAAGAGAAAGCCGGTTTAAGAAGCACGTAGTGATTCACACACAGAGCACATAGAAGAACACATACAAAACAAAGCATTTAACATGCTACTTTAGTTACAATCGGATTTGAGAAACTAGTAAATTACATGATTTTAAAATGAAGTTTATGAGGTTCTACTTTAATGACAAAATAAACTACATGATTAAAGTGGAAATTTCAAGGTTTTTGCCCACTGTGTGACTATTTTTTTTCTTTTCTCTGTACCCTATGACAGAAGATGGTGGGCTATGACTCGCCTTTTTACGGTGACTTTGATATCTGATATCTTTATTTCGGGCACTGTGCACTTGAGTTTTTGAGTTTGTCCGACACTCTGTCACTCGATCAACTTCCTTTGGTTGTTTATACCACTGTTTAAACCAACAAATAGTACATTGTCCATGCTTTTGCCATTGCCTTTTCACAGACCGCTAAGCTTAAGGGCTATTTATATTGATTTGCATATTCAAAGAGGTGTAATTCTGGGAGCAGTTTGGGAGTGGCGGCAGGCACGTGCGTTACTTTTCACGCTGACTGGGATTTATGTAGAGGAAGAACGTGGAAGTTTGCGTACACACAGATTTATGAATCAGGATTTTTGCGTGCATACGCACATTTCTGCTTTTGTCCGTACGCCATATTTCAGTGTGAATTCTACACATGCCGTTATGGATGAGGCCCCAGATAAGTAAAACTGGCCAAGATATTGTTGTGCCCTCAATTTTGCAGTTAAGCTTGTGTTTATTAGTTTTTTTGACATAGTTAGGGTATCTGATACTGCTCGATTTGACATTTCTGTCTCATGCAACTGGCTAATTTGCATGCCTTTAACGAGAAAATATACAGGAAACACGTGCACAAACAGATAGAGGAATGACTGATTTCTATGAAGAATTGCATTCGTTTCAAAAACAACAAACTAGAAAATATTATCTGAATAATAGAACTACAGATTATTCAATTGTTTAATTTATTGGGAAGATTTGTCACCCCTTTAGTCTCTAAATTCTGCACATTTCCATTTTTAAATCTAAAATCTGTTTTTAAGTATTGATTCTGTCCGTGTTTTCCGCGTCGTGGAAATCATAGGGCCCTACAAGAGGTACAAACCAGACTGCAGTGCACTATGTATGTGACCGCCATTGCTGCCCTTGCCACGCGAAGACAACCTGGCAGCCTGGTTATATATAAATTATACATATATATATATATATATATATATATATACTAGCAAAATACCCGCGCTTCGCAGCGGAGAAGTAGTGTGTTAAAGAGGTTATATAAACATATATATACATAAACATATATACTTATATACATATCTACATATACACATATCTACATATATATATATATACATATAAACATCCACATATATATACATATATCAACATATATATACACATACATATACACACATACATACATACACACATATATATATGTATATAAATATATATATATATATACACATACAGACACATATATATATACATAGAGCAAAATACCCGCGGTTCGCAGCGGAGAAGTAGTGTGTTAAAGAGGTTATGTAACCATATATATACATAAACATATATACATATATATACATATACACATATCTACATATACATATATATACATATACACATCCACATATACATATATATATACATATACAAATTTACATATCTATATATATATATATATATATATATATATATAGATATAAATATAGACATACATATATACATACATACATTCACATTTATATTTATATATATATATATATATATATATATATATATATATATATATATATATATATATACTGTATATATACATATCTACTTATTAGCTCCTGTATTTAGGATATAGCGGGTTGGATAATGGACGGATGGACATCTGTATGCATAGCCCTATTTGCCCGTTTTCATTTTTTTTCTTTCTTCAGTAATATTTCAGTAAACCCGGAGCTTGTCAGTTCAAATCCTGGTACTGACACCACTGTGTGACCCTGAGGAAGTCACTTCACCTGCCTGTGCTGCAAAAAACAAAAGTAATGTAAGAAATTGTACCTCAGATGTTGCAAGTTGCTGGAATAAAGGCATAAGTAAAATAGATAAATATGTATTATACACATAGGAACTATTAATTTATTTTCAGTTAAGTCATCTGCAGCAAACTTTTATAAATGAGGGTTTCTCCTTTTTAGATAGTGCAAACTGTTTCTTCTTCATTGACATTTTCTCTTGGAGAGGTTTTTTCATTTCATTGAAAATTAAAGCAGCAGCTGCCAAAATATGTAGCTTTCTTATTAATTTTTCAACATTGTGTAAAATAAATTTATAAAGTAACATAAAAGGTTTAAATACTGGTTATCCTTTTACACTAAAATATTACTAAAGAGAAACAAAAAAAGTGAAATGGATATGTTCTTTTTCTTTAAGGAGATTAAATATTACTGAAGAAAGAAAAAAAAAATAAAACAGCCAAATGGGGCTATGCATACGAACTTAAAAGGTTTAAATAAAACAGAAATATATATTTTATTTTTACTTGCTTAACTTGTGGAGGGTGTATCCTGTAGCAAAGCCCTAACTTTTTATCGTGAAAGCCCGTTTCAGTCAATAAGTCTTAAAAAAAGGTGTAAAGATATTGACAATAAGCTAAGCAAACCCAGGAAGACATGGAATCGTTTAAATCAAGTATCATTACATCTTCCTTTCTTAAAGAGAAGTAAGGCAGTACTTATAAGCTTATATATATATATATATATATATATATATATATATATAGACATACATACATACATATATATATATATCAATATCCGAAGCCGTGCAAGCACACTCTTGAGAATGCAACGTATAGTTGTACAGAAGAAAAGAAATCTTGCCTCAAATGAATGGCAACCTTTTGTAGGTCTATGAACTTAATTTAAACTTTAGGTTTACACGGTGCTTTCTTTCCGAAGTACCTGCACTCATGAATATGTCTGTATGTGTCAGTCGGTCAAATCCATGCGCTTCGCACCGGCGAAGTACCGCTTTTAAATTTTTATTAAGAAGAAAACAAAACCTTTTTAAATTGAGGGAAAATATACTAATAACAGTTTGTTAAGGATCTGTTTTTTTGTGAAGCTGCCTTCACTCGAGTGATCACTTCGAGCTGACTTGCTGGCTAACCATAAGCGTTACCTGGTAGGTAACCACCCATACAATTAGATTGTGAATCAGACTATGAATGCCGTGAATGTAATTACCCCGATCTACATGTTGTCAAATAAACGAACCACACGCCATGGCGCAATTTTAGGGGCTTTGCCTGTAGCGCTGATGTCCGAGGTTCGATTCCCGTAAGGGAGTGAAGTGAGTGGCTGGTTACCTACCAGGTAACGCTTATGGTTGGCCAGCAAGTGAGGTAACATCAGCCACGGTGCCTTCAGTTGTGAGAAGCAGATCATAGAATGGTTGAAAATAGTTTACTGTCAAATAATGCAAAGAGTACGCGACACGTCTTTCCCCCTTATTCTTGGCTCATCAGGCGTACACACTCACTGCACTCGCTTACGGTAATCGAACCTCGGACGTCAGCGCTAGAGGGGCTTCGCAGCGGTGAAGTATTGCTTTTAAATTTTAATTAAGAAGAAAAGAAAACCTTTTTAAATTAAGTCTTAAAAAGAGGTGTAAAGATATTGACAATAAGCTACGCAAACCCACCAAGAAATGCAATCGTTTAAATCAAGGCGCGAGTCGAAAAACACCATCCCATAATATTAGTTAATGATTAACACATTTCTATATGTATTGTAAGCATACAATACAACTGATAATATGTTGCGCTTATTTATCTGGTGTACCGACATTTTTGCGCATTTAACGTCTGAAATCTAACGTGGTTTGTGCCCTTCAGAATGAAAACAGTTTGCATTTACCTTTTTAATAAAAGGCGAGCTTTTAAGCCTGAGAAATCACCCCGTAAATGCACACCTTTAATTGCACGTGTTAATATGTATGCTTACACAGTATTAAAAGACACTCAAAAATTAACGTCATTTACCTTCGTTCCCGCGTTTGACTCGTGCTGTAAATCTCTTCCTTGTTTTTAGTTCACGTGATTACGTAGGAGGCGTGATGACGCGATACGTGACTCCGCCTCCTCCATTAGAGTATATGGACAAAAAACAGGTTCCAGTTATGACCATTACGCGTAGAATTTCAAAATGAAACCTGCCTAACTTTTGTAAGTAAGCTGTAAGGAATGAGCCTGCCAAATTTCAGCCTTCCACCTACACGGGAAGTTCGAGAATTAGTGATGAGTCAGTCAGTCAGTGAGTCAGTGAGGGCTTTGCCTTTTATTAATATGTATAGATATATATATATATATATATATATATATATATATGGAGACTAGAAAACATGATTGGCAAGTTGCTTATTGGTGGATAGAGATGGTAAAAGAAAGAGCTACATTTTTTTTCCAGGCTGAGCAAAAAGTTTTACTGGAGGGTTATGATGAATTCAAGGAAGGAATACTGTATGTACAAAAGGAAACACTGCAAAAGTGGCCAAAACTCGAAAAGAGGGCCGGCAAAAAGTGGCAGACAAATTAAACGTGTAACTGTTTCTTTTTTTGTTTGTATACAATGTTAAATTTCCACAGTACATAATTAATTAAGCACAGTCAGGACCTGGGAACAGGTTAAAGTGAAGAACAAAAATATATTTCAAACTGGAAAATATTACATATGATAGCATAAACAGTTTCAATAATATTTGTTTTATTGATAGATTATTACATTATATTATTCCTTTAAAAGTTAGTAAGAAGAAGGCGGACCAAAAAAAAAAAAAAAAAACTGGTGGGGCCCAGACCTCACCCCTGCTAAAGAGCTGGCTCTCCAGCAAAATGCCTGTCGCCCCGTTTCTGAGAGCATTGAAGGGGAAAGTACCTCTTCGGAGCCAGTGGCAAGATGCAGCAGTGGTCACTTCATTGTGAGTAAAGGACAAGCATTGCACAGATTTGTGCGTTGTGTGTGTCATAGGTGTGTTTTCAGAGGCCATGCTATTCAATTTCCATATATTTCTTTTTTGATGGATCAGTAGCAACGTGCCTGAGCAACGAGAGGTTGACCCATGTGATGTGTTGAATAAGAACACAGTGTCTGAACATTCATCTGAAGAGGAGACAAGTATATAAATACAGTACTTAATATTTAATAATGTATAAACTCCACTCTAAGCATTCCTGTACTGATAGATTAAACTGTGGTACACAGTCCACATCGAAAAAGGGAGAGGAGGAGGTTAGTTTTGATGTCCTCATGAAGCTTCCTGAGCAATTTGCTGTATTTTGTGAACATGTGACATGGTAAAAGGGTTCAAAGTGCTATACTGTGAGCCTTTGACTGACACCACCAGAGGGTTAGTATGCATTACTCCAAAGACAAGAGGCACCACGCACACAAAAATCATACGGCATTTGTATTTCATTTTTATTTACAGAAAAATGTGCGTGCTTTGTATAAGAATATCTTTGAAAAAAATGGCATACAGAAAATAAAAAATGAGAAAAATACAGCAAGACATGGAGCTTGATGAACTGAGGAAAATCAAAATCTAGTTGCAGATACAACTACTTCAGAAACAAATGGTAAAGAATTAATCTCTCTCTCTTTCTCTCTCTCACATTGTGTGTATTTTCTTTTTTTTTATATAAATTTTATTGATTTTATCGTCATCATTCCATACAAATAGTCAATTTTTACAAAAAATAGGATTGAAAACAAATCAACCCCCACCCCTGAGAAAGAGAGCATGGCCAATGGAGTAAAACTTAAAGCTAGTAAAAATAAATAAATTGAGGAGTTTAATAGGCGGATAAAGATAAATGGAGAAAGAAAAGAAATGGGAAGAGAATCTACTTCCTCAGTGCTTTAAGAGCTTATTCTAAATTGTTATTGATTAGATCCTGCCAGGTCTTGAAAAAGTTCTGCACAGATCCTCTAACTGAGAATTTGATTTTTTCCAATTTCAAATAGTATATAACATCAGTTACCCACTGACTTAAAAGAGGAGACTTAGGATTCTTCCAATTTAGCAAAATAAGTCTGCGTGCCAATAGTGTAGTGAAGGCAATCAATTTGTTTGTCCTTCTCCACTTTAAACCAATCTGGAAGAACACCAAACACAGGTGTTAATGGGTTAGGAGGGATTGTGATGCCCAGGCTGTCTGAAAGGCACTTAAAAATTTTTGTCCAGAATGATGTTAATTTGGTGCAGGCCCAAAACATGTGACCCAGTGAGGCTGGAACTTGATTGTTGCATTCGCAGGTTGGATCTTGCCCTGGAAACATTTTAGACAGTTTTAAGCAAGACAGATGTGCTCGATATATAATTTTGCGTTGAATAATTGTATGCTTTGCACATATGGAGCTTGAGTGAATTCTCTGCATTGCTCCCGTCCACTCCTTTTCTGATATGTTGAGTGAGAGATCCTTTTCCCATTGTCCTCTTGGATCTTTGAAAAGGAGGGACTGTAAAATAATTTTATATATTGCAGAAATGCTGTCTGAGTCCTCCAAACTGAGCAATATTTTTTCCAGCATAGAGGAAAGTGCGAGATGAGGAAAATTGGGCAGGTTCTGTTTAACAAAGTTTCTAATTTGAAGATAGTGAAAGAAATGTGTTGCTGGAAAGTTAAATTTGGAATGTAATTGTTCATAGGATTCAAAGATGTTGTCTATATAAAGATCTCTAAGCAGTTTAATCCCAAATGTTTTCCAAATATTAAAAACTGCATATGTTTGTGAGGGTTGAAAAAGGTAGTTCTCGAGTAGAGGTGCCACAGATAAAAGATTCTCTATCTTAAAATGCTTCCTACATTGGTTCCATATTCTGAGTGAGTGAAGCACAATTGGGTTATTAGTATATTGGCGATAACTTGCATTTATTGGGGCACAAAGCAGGGAATATAAAGAAGTACTGCAGGATTTTATTTCTATTGCAGACCAAGCCTGTGTATGTTCATCTGTTTGTATCCATGTCCAGGTTTTTATAGCTTGTGTGTTTGCTGCCCAGTAATAAAAGTGAAAGTTAAGTAGAGCCATGCCACCTTCTGCCTTAGGTCTTTGTAGGGTCGCTCTTTGGATACATGGATGTTTTAAGTTCCAAATAAATGAGGTTATGGTTGAATCTAATTGCTTAAAAAATGATTTATTGATGTACAGTATATTGGAATGTATTGAAATAAAAAGAGAAGCTTAGGAAGGATATTCATCTTAACAACATTAATTCTTCCAGCTAGAGTGAGATGAAGGGCTGACCCTGTATGCAAATCTTGCTTAATTTTTTCCATACAGACAGCGAAATGTTGTTGATAAAGAGCTTTATGTTTACTTGTGATATTTACCCCTAGGTATTTAAACTGATCTGCAATAATAAAAGGGAAGGTGTCCAATCTAATATTGTATGCTTGAGAATTCACTGGAAAGAGCACACTTTTATTCAAATTAATTCTGAGACCAGAGATCTTTTGAAATTCTGTAAGTGCTGTTAAGACTGCAGGTACAGTATTTTGTGGGTCTGATATATACAGTAGCATATCATCTGCATAGAGAAATTTTCTGTTCAAGTCCTTCTCTGATAATCCCCTTTATCTGATAAGCATTTTGACAGTGAACTGCCAGTGGTTCAATGGCAATTGCAAATAGCAGTGGTAAGAAGGGGCATCCTTGTCTGGTACCACGTTCTAGTTTAAAGTAGTCTGAACAAATGTTGTTAATACAAACTGAAGCTTCTGGATTAGTGTTTGGGCCAAACCCAAATTTCACCAATGTAGTGAAAAGGTACTTCCATTCAATCATATCACATGCTTTTTCTGCATCTAACGATAATAATATCTCTGGGGTGTTTGACTTTGCGAGCGAATATATATTAAACAGGCATCGAAGATTGGAAGCTAAGTGTCGCCTTTAATAAATCCAGTTTGATCCTGTGATATTACTGAAGGCAGCACTTTCTCCATCCTTCTAGCTAGGACTTTGGAGAGTATCTTAACATCATTATTCAGAAGTGAAATTGGTCTGTATGATGTACCTTGTAACAAGTCCTTATTTTGTTTAGGAAAGACAGTGATTAATGCTTGGCGAAAAGTTTGAGGTAGAATTTGATTGTCTCTAGCTTCTGTAAATGTTGCTAATAAGAGGGGAGCTAGCTGAGTGGAGAATTTCTTATAAAATTCGACAGGGTAGCCATCAGGGTCTGCTGCTTTCCCACTCTGAAGTGACTTTACAGCATCTAGTAATCCTGATAGTGCCAGAGGTTTATCTAGTTTCACTGCACTAAAAGTATCTATTTGTGGTATCTGTAATGTATCCAGAAATGCATTAGATTGTGTGTTGTCTTCTTTAAACTCAGTAGAATATAAGGATTTATAGTAGTCTCTAAATGTGTGCATTATATTTTTATGGTCAATGATTTTATCTCCATTCGTGTTGGTGATTGCTGGGATTGCATTGTGAACTTCTTGTTTGTGGATTTGTTGAGCTAAGAGCTTATTAGCTTTCTCTCCGTGTTCATAGTAATGATGTCGTGATTTAAAAATGAGTTGTTCAGTTTCTTTGGTTGTTAAGAGGTTGAGCTCTGAATGCCTTTTCCTTTTCCTTTGCCTTTTCCTATGAAGAGCCTCACTTGGACACCTGGCACGTTCTTGATCTATTCTAGTAATTTCGCTGGTTAGCTCTGATACCTTCTTGGTTTCTAATTTATTTGTATGGGAAAGATATGAAGTAATCTGTCCTCTTAAGAATGCCTTTAGAGTTTCCCAGAGTATTCCTACAGTGACCTCCGAGGATGTATTTGTCTCTTGGAAGAAACTGATTTGTTTTGATATAAATTCTGTACAGTTCTCGTCTGCTAATAGAAGCGAGTTAAGATGCCATCCGTGAGGTGAGTGTGCAGGGCATAATGATTTTTGGTCCAAGATCAGAGGGGCATGGTCAGAAATAACAATAGCTTCATACTTGCAAGATTTAATAGTAGGCAAGAAATTATTATCCATAAAGAAATAATCAATTCTTGAGTAGCTATGATGCACTGGTGAGTAGAAGGAATATGTTCTTGAGTTTGGGTTTAGAAACCTCCAGGGGTCTGATAAGTTGTGGTCAGTTAAAAACTGTGTAATTATCTTTGCAGTGTTAGATGTCATCCCCCCATGACAGGAAACCTATCTAAGAGTGGATTTAAAACACAAAGTCCCCAGCAATTATAATTTTATGAGTGTTCACATTGGGAATGGATGCAAATACATTTTGCATGAATTCCCTATCATTGACATTGGGTGCATAAACATTTATCAGAATCACTTTACAGTTAAATAAATTGCCCATGACAAGCACATATCTCCCTTCAGGATCAGATATTACATCTGATACCACAAATGGGACTGTTATATCTATGAGAATTTCCACACCTCTAGTTTTCTTTGTAAAGCTGGAATGGAACATTTGGCCAGTCCAGTCTTTTTGCAGCCGGAAATGATCCTTACTTAGTAAGTGGGTCTCCTGTAAAAATACAATTGTAGCGTTTAGACCTGTTAGGAGAGAGAATACATTCTTTCTCTTTAATTCGTGATTCAGGCCTTTAACATTCCAGCTCGCAAAGTTAACTGTTCCATCATGGAGACATTGATTCTGAATTTTTGATGTCATTTTGTAGTCTTAACTGGAAGTGAGACAGCTTTAACCTTAATTTCAAATTTTCCCACAAGTTATTGCCATGCAGCCTATTGTTACGTTGGTAGTTATAAGGATTAAAAGGATAGATAAAATATAGCTTGCTCTCTTTCTTCCCCCCCCCTTATCCCCCCACCACCCCATTTTGCCTCCCCACGTGAGGTTGGATCCCACTTCACAAAGACCCAGTCCTCTGACATACCGAGAGAAAGAGCACGTCCAAAACAAAACAAGCCCCCCAGCAGCGGCGTTTGAGGATTAAAAAGTAGAGATATCTATTGCCGATAAAGTCTAAATACTATAAGCAAAAAATATAATCTTCAACAGTCTTGAAATATTAAGACAGTAAACCCAGGGAATGGTGTTAAAAAGTGGCACTGGATAAGCATAGTAAACACTAATGCAATAATAACAATAACAATAAACCAAGGGTCGCTTCCCGGGTCTGCCCTGTGTCTGCGTGGGTTTCCTCCGGGTACTCCGGTTTCCTCCCACAGTCCAAAGACATGCAGGTTGGGTGCATTGGTGATTCTAAATTGTCCCTAATGTGTGGGTGTGTGTGTGTGTGCCCTGCGGTGGGCTCGCGCCCTGCCCGGGGTTTGTTTCCTGCCTTGCGCCCTGTGTTGGCTGGGATTGGCTCCAGCAGACCCCCATGACCCTGTAGTTAGGATATGGCGGGTTGGATAATGGATGGATGGATAAACCAAGGGTATGATGTTAAACAGTCTCCTTTAGAATAGTAGTAAAAAAAACTACTTTAATTTCTTCCACACATATGCCTATAATTGTAATTAAAACATGAACAAAGTGTCTGAGAAATGAAAAGGATGTATAATTATGGTACCCGTATCACAGCAAGCAGATCAGACAGCAGGTAATATCTTCTTGCCATGCCATGACAGGATGCGACTCACTATCGTATTTCAAAACAGTGTTGGCGTCAGATTTCTTAACTCCTTTTCTGCTTTCTCCTTGGTGGAGAACATGTAATAATTGTCTTGAATATCCACTTTCAGTAGGGCGGCACGGTGGTGCAGTGGTAGCGCTGCTGCCTCACAGTTAGGAGACCTGGGTTCGCTTCCCGGGTCCTCCCAGCGTGGAGTTTGCATGTTCTCCCCGTGTCTGCGTGGGTTTCCTCCGGGTGCTCTGGTTTCCTCCCACAGTCCAAAGAAATGCAGGTTAGGTGCATTGGCGATTCAAAATTGGCCCTGGTGTTTGTGACCTGTGCTGGGTTGGCGCCCTGCCCGGGATTGGTTCCTGCCTTGCGCCCTGTGTTGGCTGGGATTGGCTCTAGCAGACCCCTGCGACCCTGTGTTCGGATTCAGCGGGTTGGATGATGGATGGATCCACTTTCAGTTTGGCAGGATACAAGAGGCTGTATCTGATATTGGTTTTCCGTAACCGCTGTTTAATGTTGTAAAAAGCTGCACATTTAGCAGCTGTTGAGGGTGAGTAATCAGGGAAAATACAAATGTGGTTATTTTCAAATATAAGCTCTTGTTTCTGTCTGAGAAGTTCCATTACATTAAGCTTAAATTGTAATCTCTCGAAGCAAACAATTAGAGTCCTAGGTTTAGAGGTATTTGATCCACATATGCGATAAGCTGCTGCTATCTTGGTATCTGATGTAAAGTCCTCTCCAATTATTTTTGAGAATAGTTCGGCTATGAGTTTCACTGGGTGTAGACTTTCATGATTCTCAGGTAGACCTTCGATTCTAATATTATTCCTTCTGTATCCATCTTCCAGAGCCGCAAGTCTGTCTCCGAGATTTTTGCATTCGGAATTCACAGCTGTAACTTTTCCATCGGCAGTAGATGCAAAATGTTACACTGTTTCAATTCGAGTCGTGAATGTCTCCTTAACGTCTTCCAGCCGATTGGCAAGTTCTCCTAGTTTAGATGCTTTTTCCTGAATGTGTTCCTCAATTTTTCCCAGCATACATTTAAAGGTTGCATCAAAACAATTATATATACATTTTTTTCCAAGTCTTTATTATCCTGCTGCAGCTCTTGCATCTCCAGCCGCAGCTTCTCGGTTGTCTTAAGAAAACCATTTATTTCTTTCTTCATATCTTTCTGAATGTCTTTCTTGAGCTCACTTATGGCCATGGCCAATGTTGCGATCATTTCCTTCAGTTCGGACAAATCATTGCGGCTTTCGTGCTCCGTGGGTGAAGTGGCAACCCCAGTTACAGCCGATGCCTCCGGCTAGTGAGGAGTAGATGAAAGCGCGGACTGCAAGGCCATTTCTAGTTTCAAGTGATCTTCTGGAATCGGCGAGCTATCGTGACCTGCATCACTTGCACCTTCGCTCCCATTTTCGCTCTCGACTGGAGACGATGCAGTGGAGGGGGGTCCTGGGAAGTCTGCTTTCACCTGCCTGTTTCAGGTCAGTCTCTGAAAGGCCGTACCTTGCACTTGGGCTTGATGCCCGTCTAGACTTGGGTGTAGCTTTAGGTTTCTTTTCTGTTTCTTTCTGACCCCCTTTCTTGTTACTCAGGTTTATAAACTGTAGTAGGAACTCATCGGGTTGGGTAAATACAGGATACCTCGGGATAGTAAGAAATAAGAGAAAAAATAAAGCTACTGCAACGGAGCTCCGCCTCAGATGTCCATCTCCCGTAACGGATTTTCTAATCATTCTCTCCCCCATGCAGTCTGAAAGTAAGTCAAGAGTCTTGAGTATTAAACATAACATTTGTGTTGAACAATTGTGTCATCATTATTGAAAATACTGGGCCTATTTGGCTGTTTTCAGCTGTAATGTTATAGGTTACACTACCTGTACATTAACACTATGGAAGCCTTTTCTATTCATGTAATCCCCCCTTCATTTGCACCTGATGGGGCCTTAATTTGGATGTGAGTACAGTCCAATGCTGTGTTTAATCCTGCTAAACTGGTAATCCACAGAGAACACCCCCGTGGACAATGAAAGATGTGAAGCTTTCTGCACATCTCTATCACATGTGACACGGTCCACTAACCAATAACGAGCATGAATGCAGTGGTGCAATTTATATATCTCTATATTATAAAAAAAATCTTGGAAGGAGACGATACGTGATTTTCTCGGAGACACTTTAATGTCCCGTGAGACAAGGCGGTGAGACATAAGGGCAGCTGCTGCACAGGCTTTTAAATGATCAACACACAGCTCGGCAGCAACAGCAAGACAGCAGCTGATCTGACCGCATCTCCTTAGCGTGCGATCAGTCCCCTCTTCACAATGCGAGTGGCAGAGACGCGAAGTTGCTGGCGTGCCCCAGGGTCAGTGGGCAAGCAAATTGAGCAGGGGGCTCAGCCCCCTAGTGTGTATGTATAACACTAGTTTGGGCAGGAAATCATCACGTCAACCAGAATGCTGGTCCACTCTGCTCCGCTATGTGGGCCAATATGGTTCTCAGGCGAAAAAGTGGTCAGACATATGGACCAACTTTAATTACATCACTGAAAAAAATAAAACCCAGTGTAAGCCATGTGGAATGAAGCTCACCGGAAAGAACACCACAAACCTGAGAAATGCACAATCCTGAGACTCATGCCAAGGTATGTAAATTATCTAGGTGGCGACTTGTTCGAAGCCAATACCATTACCACCAGCTCTCGTTCACCCAGATAGTACTAATGCATCAAATGTGATTGGGGAAAACGTGTTAATTAATGGGAAACAAAAACAAGCCAGCACACAGGCACACACAGGATTTTGTTATTGCCAGTTGTCTCCTTTTACTAGGTGCTTAAGAAATAGATTTGAGTAGCTTTGAAAATGCAATCAGATGTGCTCAGCCTCAGATGTGAGTTGTAACTGTTTAGCTTGTAGTGTCACGCATTTCCATGAAGCTCAAAATTGACCTCAAGTGCATCCTGTTTCCCCTGATCATCCTTGAGATGTTTCTGCAGCTTAATTGGAGTCCACCTGTGGTAAATTCAGTTGCCTGGACATGATTTGGAAAGGCACACACCTGTCTATATAAGGTCCCACAGTTGACAGTTCATGTCAGAGCACAAACCAAGCATGAAGTCAAAGGAATTGTCTGTAGACCTCCGAGACAGGATTGTCTCGAGGCACAAATCTGGGGAAGGTTACATAAAAATTTCTGCTGCTTTGAAGGTCCCAATGAGCACAGTGGCCTCCATCACCCGTAGGTGGAAGAAGTTCGAAACCACTAGGACTCTTCCTAGAGCTGGCCGGCCATCTAAACTGAGCGATCAGGGGAGAAGGGCCTTAGTCAGAGAGGTGATCAAGAACCCGATAGTCACTCTGTCAGAGCTCTAGAGGTCCTCTGTGGAGAGAGGAAAATCTTCCAGAAGGACAACCATCTCTGCAGCAATCCACCAATCAGGCCTGTATGGTAGAGTGGCCAGATGGAAGCCACTCCTTAGTAAAAGGCACATGGCAGCCCGCCTGGAGTTTGCCAAAAGGCACCTGAAGGACTCTCAGACCATGAGAAAGAAAATTCTCTGGTCTGATGAGACAAAGATTGAACTCTTTGGTGTGAATGCCAGGCGTCACGTTTGGAGGAAACCAGGCACCGTCATCACCAGGCCAATACCATCCCTACAGTGAAGCATGGTGGTGGTAGCATCATGCTGTGGGGATGTTTTTCAGCGGCAGGGACTGGGAGACTAGTCAGGATAAAGGGAAAGATGACTGCAGCAATGTACAGAGACATCCTGGATGAAAACCTGCTCCAGAGCGCTCTTGACCTCAGACTGGGGCGACAGTTCATCTTTCAGCAGGACAACGACCCTAAGCACACAGCCAAGATATCAAAGGAGTGGCTTCAGGACAACTCTGTGAATGTCCTTGAGTGGCCCAGCCAGAGCCCAGACTTGAATCCGATTGAACATCTCTGGAGAGATCTTAAAATGGCTCTGCACTGACGCTTCCCATCCAACTTGATGGAGCTTGAGAGGTGCTGCAAAGAGGAATGGGAGAAACTGGCCAAGGATAGGTGTGCCAAGCTTGTGGCATCATATTCAAAAAGACTTGAGGCTGTAATTGCTGCCAAGGGTGCATCGACAAAGTATTGAGCAAAGGCTGTGAATACTTAGATACATGTGATTTCTCAGTTTTTTTATTTTTAATAAATTTGCAAAAACCTCAAGTAAACTTTTTTCACGTTGTCATTATAGGGTGTTGTGTGCAGAATTCTGAGGAAAAAAATGAATTTAATCCATTTTGGAATAAGGCTGTAACATAACAAAATGTGGAAAAAATGATGTGCTGTGAATACTTTCCGGATGCACTGTATCTATACATGTTCGTCCACGTATCCATCCATTTTGTAACTGGTGGATACAGTTCAGTGTTGCGGGTAACACCACCTCGCACGCATCCACATACACATACGGGTACAGTGGTAGTGACGACAACAGTCATAGCAATTAAAAATCGAGGCAAGTTTCAAAACGAAATGGATATTTGACTTGTCTACATTACTGATGAAATTGAGCAGCTCTATTTGTGAATACTAACATAAAATGTATTTAGGATTTCAGTGCCTGAAGTGCATCTGCCAATTAATAAGATATGTACATGTGCAATACGGCAAAACAGCATTGCTTCATTCCTGGATACGAATCTGCAAACTTTAAATTTGTGTTATTCGTTTGGTTTTTGAGGACAAACTAATGTTTACGAGCATAACCAATAACATGAGAACACAGTAAAAGCACTTATGTCATATATTAGAATGGTACATTAGTAAATGTAATGCGTCTCTCAGTTAGGATTAACTGACTACGAGTTACTTTTGTAATTACAGATTTGCACAATGGCTAAGCAATAGCAAAGTCTGATTACTCATGTGACACACTTTTGGAAATAGCACAGCAAAGGCGCTTTTACAAGAGTTCTGAAATATTGGATTAATGTAAAAAAATTGACCTATCCGTTAAATGTTACTCTTTAGTTTTAACAAGTTAATGATATAAATTTAAATCTTACAATACCAAATATTGCAAACCTAACAGAATGATTCTCAGACAAACCAGATTTTAAAAGTATTTTGTTACAAAAACAGCTTTTAAGGGTTTGTTTAAATGTAAATTACCTACATTATTTTGGAATTCATCAATTCAACAATAGATATAGCAATGTTTGAATTTTTATTTTAACCGTTATTTTAAATCTGTGTCCATAATTATCTCATTCTTTCTAAACCCTGTGCTGAAATTAAATGTGTGCCTCTTTGTCCAGCCTTTTTTGGTAAAATCTTATACAGTAGTAGCAAAACTAAAGCATGTTGAAGGCCAGAAAACTGAGATGACAGACCAGAAATGTCATTTTCTGACCGAGATCTTTTGGAATAAATCCTTTCTACATCTACTCTTTATTTTATGTTCAATAATCATTACATGTGGTTTGGCTCATTAGTGTACAAGTTAGTACAGCAGTTTAGAGGTGCATTATATTCTGTGCGTATTCAAAAAAATAGCCATCTGATTTTGACTGACTAATTTACTTTTAGTCGACTAAAACAAATTTACTTTTTCTCAACTAAATTTATTTGTTGTTGACTAAAACACAATTTAGTTAGAAGACAAACTGATCTAGAACTATAAAACTGATCTTTTCCATTTATTTACATACAGTATTTGCATACTTGACTAATTATAAACTGGAGATTTAATTCTTTGTTCTGTACTATCATTGAAAATGTGCAGACACCTGTAGTTCAAGGTGCATTAAACAATTGGACTATTTTAACATTATTTTCTCCCCCTTCTCTATATTGACAAAATTACAATCTTTTTTTTTTTTAAATTTTGAGGATGGTAATCTGGTAGGAGGTTGGGGTGAGAAAACGTTTAACTAGCAAGGGTACTTGGTTGACTTTGCACACAGAAGATGCAGATCTAATTAACACCCCACCCCAAAAAAGTAAACTTCACTGCACTTACAGTTTATTTTATATGCATGATATACACTACTTAATTATGGGTGGATCCTGTACCTACTATTGTAAACATACAATGTATGCACAAAAATCATGGTTTGTGTGGTGTACAGTTAATTCCTGATGATACTAAACTGAATTTTTTTTGGGATATTCAAATATGTATCATTTAACTGGCAAAAACTATAAAATTATTTATCATTTTAAAAAGGCATGTGAGTTGTACAAGTATGCTCCTTTAATAACTGCTTCATAAATGAAGTACCAATTTTGTAAGGAAGCATTTTTCTGTAAACCAAGACAACTGTAATAATATTAATTGATTATGGCAGTGTGAAAAATTGGTTTAAGAAAATACATAAATGAAAAAAAGTGAAGTGTTAAAAAATCTGCTGGAAAAAATGGTTTTGTGCCAAGAGTGTAGTGGCCTGGGGAATGAGGGTGAAAAAATACACAGAATTATAAAGAGGATGTGTTTACTAGATAAGCTAGGATAGTCAGGATCTGACCAGAAGAAGGTCAAGGCCATTGTATTCAGTGGAGCTATTGCAGCTGTCATAAACAGCAACATTGTTTAGCAGCGTGTTTTCATTGTGCATTTCCGTTTTAAAATAGGTTGTGAATATCTGTTGCTTCCAGTATATATGATTAAAACAGCAAGTGCTTTGATTCAGGCTCAGTGTGAAACAATGCATCTACTGGTTCAGTTAGTGATACAACTACAATTTAATTTATTTTGTCCTTGCCAGCAACAAGAAATGCCGCACAAGAGGACTTCTTTCATGTAGACGCACCAAAAAAAAAAAAAAAAACATGAACTGGACATAAAGCTGTTGTCATGGTATTTTGGATGTTCAGGTAAATAATTTCAAATATACAATCTGTGAATAATAAACCTTTTCAACTGATTCTCATTAAGTATCCATAGAACATTCCCACTCTTGTTGTCAAGTATCAAGAATAGCACTAGAAAGCAAAGTCCAAAAACTGGATAAGCGTTTATTGATATCTGAATTACATTTCTCTTTTATACATATTTCATAAATGATACAGGATTTTACATTGGTTTTAAACTCCCTTTTTTTTTTCTTTTTTTTTTTTTTTAAACATTTCTGCATCCGATGGCAACAAAAAACAAGAAAATGAAAAATCTGACATTACCATTCTTTTTAATTTTGCTTATATATATATATATATATATATATATATATATAAAGTTTTGTTTACTTTTTTTGTGCACACAACCAGGTTAAAATTTTTAAAAATAATGCACACATTCAAATTTAATAAAAAAAGAGAGAAAAAGATAGAAATAAAAAAAACTCCTAACAAACGTGCATTTCTTCAATTTGCCCAGCATGCCATTATTAAAGAAAATGGCTTCCCTGTTCGCCGCTAGACTGGATGTCCGCAAGGCACCCAGTTAATCATAAGGAAACTATAGAAACATGTCAACAATCTTGTGTCTGAGGAGTACATGAGTGTGTGGAGAAAGGAGCTGAAGTGAGACTTGACACTAGCTATAACGTTTTGAGAAAATAATTTGCTCTTACTGACTGAAGAGTTGCAAACATTTCTTTCCCATCCGCGGATGCAGCACATGCTTTTGGTTTTTTGGTGTCATTTGTTGCCACCCATTTGAGAAAGAGAGATTATGTTCCATCGCTTCACCAGAAAAACACCAAAACAGAGGGCAGCAAATATTGAAACAAGATCCAAGTAGAAATTTCCAAAGCACGGAGCATTTAAGTCCTCGGGTAGAACAAAAAAAAAAAAAGGTTGCTTTGAATGGCTTTGCTTCACAGTTAAGTTTGTTGCATTTTGCCAAAATTAAGGCATTTCGACAGATTTACGAGTTTTGGCAAAGAGTTTTTCCTTCACTGTCTCCCTTCCGAGGATAACTGCTGGGGATTCAAATACATTCTTATTCCCCCCACCCCAAAAGAAGACAAGGCCTTTAATCTACTTTGATACAGCATTCCTCACAATATTTTTTTTTTTTTCATAAAACCTATTTCAGTTTTTCTAAAATTACACAAATAATTAACATAATTTTTTCCATTATGAGGAAACCTAACAAATAATGTTACTTGAACTAAAAGAACAGCCAGTCAGTTATATTGAGAAGACGTGAAAGAATACACTTTTAATGTCTGTTATCCTTTTTAGTGTTTCTTCACTGCACCTTGGGTTGTGAAGCGGCTGTTTGAAATTTTGGTGTCAGTCAAGTCAGTGAGATATATATATATATATATATATATATATATATATATATATATATATAGCATGTCTTTGTACTAGAATTTTGCTGACTCAATGACTCAAATGGCCTCTGTGGATAAAGAGCACATTGGCACCCCAGCATATCATTTCCTTTATATTTAGGGCAAGTAGGTCTTCAGTCCAGCAGATAATAAAGATCACAACTGGGCATTAAATGTCAACATTATAGGACAGAGACACACTGATGATGATAAAAATAGTAGCAAACATGACAAGGAATGGAAGGATGGGAAGCAGGAGAGGCATTTGGGAGAAGGAGATGCAAGTCTGAAAGGCACAGTTACTGGAAGCATCTTGTATTTTATGTGTCACTACAAACAGAAGTTTGTGGGACACGGTTTCTTTATGAAAAGCTTGTGTCAACTGCACTCACACATTAGAACAAAGGAAAAATATAGATTGGAAGAAAGCAAGATCATCTAGACAGAGAAACAAAGAAAATTCTCACCACCACCACGATAATATTGCAGTATTTAGAAAAATTGCCTTACAGCTCCCACAAGTATCATGGCAAAAAAGACAAAATGAATTTCAATTAAAATGTAAAATCCAGGGACCCTATTCATTTGCTTAATTTACAAAACTCTCTCTCCGCAGCATACAGTAAGTAGAAACTACAGCTCAAGTTTGAATCAAAAAAGCAGAAAGCAGCAATTTTTCATAAACAGGCTCTTCAAGTAGTTGCCAAATGCACACAAACGTTGTCCTTCTTGAACACAGCATGGAAAAAAAAAATAAAACACTTAAGCCACTCTACAACACTAACTGAAATAGCTAAGGGAAAAAAAAGATCCTGAGTAGAAGGCAGTAATAATAGTTGCAAACTGCCTTTGAAAACAATGTGCCATGACTTAAAAGTGACTGAGAAATCATAGGGGGGTTGGGGCTGGGAAATGACTTTTCTGTTATCAAAATCTAACCAGAAAATGCTTCATAAAGCATTCTGAGAAATGACACATCACCATCTTCTTTGGCATCTTATAGTTTTAGTACTATGAAAGTACAATTAACATTTTTCTCTATCCTACTTTAATTTATGCATCATTCATCCTTACATCTGTACTTTAAACAAAAGATTAGACAGCAATGCAAGATCATTAATGACCTAGTTTGCCAAGTTACAACATGAACGGTCGTAACTAGGCTTGTGCGCACTGCAGCACTTATTTTAGGCTCTAACCACAAATGAGAAAATGTATGTGATTCAGTACATGTCCCTGGGATATCCTTACTCTGACTCAAAGCTCTGATACTCCACTTTAGGTTGGAGCTTTATGCTTTAGGTTAGATTTTTATCCCACCTTATATTTGGCATTTCGGCTTTCCTTTATTAAGAGAAATACAGAACAAATAAGAAGAAAAAATGATTTCAAATGACTGAACCCATTATGTTACTAAAAACACCAAATGATCTTAGTGATGGTCTAGTGATGTGAATTAAAAGCTTTGGGGTCCCATAGAGCACCATCTTTACTCAGAAAACACTGCTGTACAAGTGAGCAGGACTCCAGATCTTCCATGTCAACAACAACAAATAAACATTCTAAATGACTGAACAGTAGTGTTTAAAAATATAAGGTTAATGCCCAACCCATTCCTTAAGACATTGAAAAACTGTTAAATCAAAGAGGATAATACATGAAAAAGGATGTTTAGCTACTCAATCTGGAAAAGGCAGAGAAAATACATTCTGTTTTGAGGCTTGCACCACAAAACCTTTATGGGAAGCAACACATACGCCCAGTAATTAAAAGGAAATTTATTAAGATTTACTTCTAATTGTAATTAAAGGCAACTATAACTCACCATAGTCCCTTCCCCTGTATTTGTCTGTGTCATGTGGTACGATTTGATATGCAGAGATCTGGTATTTATGGATTATGTGGAGTTCATCATTGTGCTACACAGAAGCAGCCTTTTAACCTGTTAAAGATCCAGATCTGCTCAGTACAGCACAGGGGTGAGTAGCTCAACAGAGTAACAGGGAATTATGGGATCTTAATCATTTAAGTACTATAAAGATAATACGACTTGGAGTGTACTAACAAAAAAAAAAAAAAGTGAAAAACAGCTCATATCAATTGACTTGCAATTCATAAATGGATGACTTAAATATGATAGGCACTTAACATGAATTGTGTGTCTAGGTCTCATTTTTTATGCGTTTTTTGTATCAGTAGGGTCATTTGGGGTATAAAATGAGACGAACAAAAGAAATCTGCTAGCTTTATAACAGGCTACTTACCTTGTGCCTATCAGTGATTGAACAATGGCCTTTTATTATTAACTACTTTTTAAATGGTTCATTTGGATGCTTTAAAGTTATAAATATCCTGCCTAGTTACTGTGTATTTTTTTTCTGTGCCAAGCTTATCTGATAGTAATGTGGAGGCTATTTTTTTTGGTCAGCTGGACAAAATAAGTCAGTAGAGGTGTGTGTAGACGTGTGGTTGAGTGCATGTGAGAAAGCTTACTTTCAGTGTATTTAACATGTGATTTTAGGCAGATGTGCAGGTGTCTTTAAGGGAGTAGGCTCAAATTAACTACTGCCATCCAGCAGGCCATTTGGTAAAGATTACATCATGCTTTTTTGTGAACATACAGCCATGCACAAATATCTTCTAAAATAAAATACCCCAGCTTCTGAATACATAGATGTTAAAAAATAAAGACAGGCTATGGAAGGGACAGGTAGACAAAAAGGTAACATAGATTCTGCACAACAACATTTAATTGAATCATATGGCTTTATGAACCCATCGATCTTTTGTTTGTTTTTGCAACCGGGCAGGGGTATTTTAGCTAGTTAAAAGTATTCTGGTCAGTCTTTAATGAAACTCCTACTTCTTCAGATATCAGTTCGAAGCAGAACTCAGCTTTACCAACACTCAACATCTTAGGATGCTCTTGTGGGCCAACATCTATGTCCAAGGTGGTCAAGTCCAGGTGTTATGACTTTGGAGGTTTCATTTGTTGTCTTTTGCTAATCCTAATTTCATTTGTTGGACTTATTAAAAATGTCCTTTTCAGGTGTAACTTTTATTGCAGTTAGAAGGTAAAAATCTGCATCTCTGACCATGTTTTCATTTGAAAGGCAGGATAGAGAAAGAAAGATGAGGGAGAGGGGGTCTCTGAAAAGAGAAAAAATAACTCATCCATCAATCTTTAATTTGTTGAATAGGTAGATGTAGCTGCAGAGGATCCCGTAGTCGCTTTAGATCAAGTTCAGCCTAGAGCAAAACACAACAGAAAGAAGTAAACATTTTAAAACAATCAGCAGTTACAAACATCTATGCATATATGTTCTTTCTTTTGCAAAAACTATTTAAAAAGCTAACCCCATTTAAAGAGATTGTGATCAAAGACATTTTAAAAAAGGGAAGCAAAGAAAAACAAGAAAATTATCTTCTGCATATGCTCTAAATACAGTGTAAACATTTAACATGAAAGTGAAAGAGTGTTATCTTTCTATCATTTTATGACATAAACAACTAGAAATGTGTAGTGAAGACATCAGTGAATTTCATGATTATTTGTTTCTGTTATTTATACCTTCTGTTTTTGCTGTGAGGTGACTCAGTTCTCTGACTGTGAATGAGTGTGATGAATTAGTGAAGACAAAGATGTATTTATAGGTTAAGAAGCAACACAATTCCTGGCACAGTTAACTTTCATTATAATAAATATGATAAATAGGAAAAAATCCAACCTGTTGTTGCTGCCTTGTGCCTGCTGTTTACATGGCTGCCTTACTGTTTTGATGTTACAGTGAAAGCAGTAGAACCCCCAATATGAGCCCAAACTTTGAAAAACAGTTGCCAGAAATACTTCTGCTACATTTAATGCAAGATAATTTTTGGAAGTTTTGTTTTCTACAGTACACCTTGACATAGTCAAATTAAGTTATTTATTTCTATGCATGGACTATCAGGATACATTTCCCCATCTGAGCAACTAATATTTACTTTCAATGTAAATTTGACTGCTTTTAATTCTGTACTATCTGGAATTACACTTTAGAATCACAAAAAAAATCTATTTGTAAAACCACTGTCTAGAAAAGAAGCATATCTAGTAATTCACTTTTGTGTACTGTACTTTTATATTGTGCTTACACAATGTATAGATTTTGTTACCTGAGCAATTGCATCCTTCAGCTGGTTGTACTTATCTACATCAAATCGGTTCTTTTTAACTCCTTTGTGAAAAAAGTGTAGAAACTGTCGGTCCCTGGCATCTGGATAAATGTACTCCTTTGAGGGATGAAAAAATGTAAAAGTAAGTGGTAGAACGGACATGGCATGACAAACCATACAAAAAAAAACCCTTCTGCAAGTATATTCTTTACCTGTCTTGTTAGGACGAAATATGCATACATCGCCATGGCGCTACCATATGTAATGAAGTATGTCACAGGCTCCATAATATCCCAGGAGTATTCCCACCAAGTTAGGCGAGCCAGAATCCCAAACTGAGTGGCCATATAAGCCATTCCTCCCCAAAGGACCCAAGTGGTTCGTTTAGCTGCCTTCCGACTAAGCTCTTCCTTTACCTGTGTTAAAACAAACAACAGAATTATTACGGACAGCGATACTCTTTGTTCAGTAAAATTGCACTTTATTTTAAAGAGCATCTGTAACAGTACAAATTTTACAATACAGTAAATAAGAAACATTGCAATGGTAAAGGTATATACACTGAATATAAAGAATCTTTAGTCTACATTTAAAAAGTGTTCTAGTGATTGTATGCCATAATTGTCTCCAATGTATCCTGTTTATAAGATACAAGAAGTTATCTGGGCGCACTTAAGAAAATGTTTAGAAAACAATGACATTTTGAGATGAACGCAGGCCCCATAGAGTTCCCCATATTGTGGATAATGCTACTCTTTGGTGAAAGAGCAATCACTATGAAACAAGGCATGCAATAGAATAAAATTAAGCATTACAGAAACAGCAGCGGTATTGCTGGTTCAGTCTTCACCATTGGTAAACTGTGCTACAGTTGTAGAAACATTGTTCATTTTTAAATAAAATGCCCATGTTTTATTAGTAACATTTCTGAAACATTAGTTGCATAGTTGTGTAATTCTTGATATAAGTGAAGAAACTGCAAAGTATGTTGACGTAGACATTTTTTGCAAATCAAGTGAGTTTCTGTAATTTGAAATGTAACTAATTGATTTAAATCCACTGGCTAAGCAAAAAGTGTAATGACAATTCTCTGAACAAGTTTGAAAAACAGCATGTGTTATTCTGAATAAGCAAGTCACCCTACTTATTGTGCTTTCTTACTGAAAGAAATAGGAAGGTTTAAATTTTCAATGTCTAACCTTGTCTCGTTAGAACTGAGGCATCCCAAGACTTGTGTTTTGTTGGTGTGTGTATATAATACATACAGTACATGTTCAGGACAAGTATTGCATTTCTAATTTACTTTAAAAAGAATCAGCTATTTAACTAATAAGTGTAAATTTGAACATTACAAAATTGGTGTTCTTTCGTGTTCCAAAGAAAGCATTTGGTAATTTTGAAGTGAGAAGTTATCCTTTTACACTTGAGGCACACCTTTTTTTACCTCTGAAACTAACACTGTTAAACAAAGCTGCATTTATAATTAAAAAGGGAAGAAAGAAAACAAAAAGAAAAGTGTCTCTATCAACAGTGTGACACCAGAAGAAATATGAAACAGTGGCGTTAAAACTCTTCAAATATGACTTCTTCAAAACCGAAAATGTTCCTGCATAATAATTCACATCTGAGGACTGCATGTGCATCTAACAGAAAAGTGTGTATCCATATAGTCTATTTTATTTTGTAAGACTGCAGCATTTTTAAAGAAGTCAGGTTTAACTTTGGTTGTTTTCTTGACTGAATGTTTTTTTCTGCATGACAATCTTTCATGTCTAAGGGTGTGGGTTACTGGTAGCTAGGTAGCATGAATGGTACCGCTGCAACTGATTCAGATGTCTATTTAAAAGTACAGGTTATAACTTTTTCTGCAAGTGAAATTAGTATTTTTTTCTAAGCATTTAGACAAACAACCCCCTATTTTATACCATAAGTATGTCAAGAAGGTAAAGATGACAAAACTATCTTATTTCTGAATGTTACCTGTATGAGCTGATAAGGAGATGAGATTGAGGGAAAAAAAAAAAAGACAGAATAATAGACTGATTTACAGACCTTGGCTATGACGTGGCTCTAAATAAAAACTGCCCGGTTACTTATGAGAAATGTAACATACTGAATGCCTTTGCTGCAGAAAACTGAACTTATTATACAGTTGATAGAAAACTATATGGACATACAGTATCTGGTAATATGCTTGCTTTGTCATGCAGTACTACCCATTTGTGTTACTGATCGGAATGATTTTTCAGAGATCATCAACCATGACCTTCTAGACACATATATACATATATCCAAAATTAAAAAGAGAAGGAACTGAAGGCAAAGAGATGCAATTGAACAAAGAGACAGCTTTCTTTAGAGTTTTTTTATTGATTTCGTTAGCTTCTATGCCATACTGTTTAGTGCTTAAGCCTCACTTTTCCACCTAAATAATACAAAAAACCATGGCTAACAAAGTTCTAGGAACACTGAAAGCACTGTAAAGAACCCCATAGAAATTCCATTTTTCATTTTATTTTCCCATGTCAGGTATGTGTATTTCTGAATCATTTTAGCTAAAAGGCAACATCTTGCTAAACATCTACAGACATTTTTCTTCTGCCAGTGATATTTTCTCCACAATGCTTCTAACTGGCTCCGTAGAATCCACTACAAATTTGGGATTTACAAAAAAACAGCACCTGCAGCAGCCACTTTGATGAAAGACAGAACAAGGATTTTTTTTTTTTTTTAAATACAGCTCCATCCAAAAGCACAAATTTGCAGGGCAATAGAAAAAATTCCATGACTGTGTAAAAATAACTGAATTAAAAAAATACCAAACATACCCTTCTTTAACGGGATTACGTTTGTTATTTACATGGTAATTTTAAAGAATATACAGTATATGGTATCTTTAAAGTTAAGGTTATTTATTTTACAATGGTGGCATGTTGTTATTAGCAAGAGACATATTATTTTAAGTTAATATGTACAGGCAGTCCCCGGGTTACGTACTGTACAAGATAGGGACTGCAGGTTTGTTTTTAAGTTGAATTTGCATGTAAGTCAGAACAGGTACATTATTTTAATCAATGCTATTGCTGACTGACTGTAACCAAGTGCTCTGCCAATGAATGATGGAGTTTCACCTCACCTCTCTCTGAACTTTTTATTATTTCTACTTTATTTTCCATGGTGATGGTTTTTCTCTTCTTTACTGTATCACCAGCACTTGTATCAGATTTGTGTTCAGAGACATTGTTGAAGGATGAAGACAAAAGGTTAAGATGAGCTCTTCTGCACAGCACTGTACACGTTATCACAGCAGGAAGGAATCAGCACGTCTAGGGTACTGATGAGAGACAACTTCCTTCTATGTACGTAACAGTACAAGCAGGCTTCCTATTGAGAACGAATGTTGGAGGCGAGGGGCGATTCACCATTCGCCCACCACACAGTCACCTCCACTTGCATACAGTATGCTGCCTGCAGCATCTGCCCACCGAGAACAAACAGGGTGCGACCAAAGGCGGGTAGTGAATCGCCCACCAACACCCCCATTCAACAGGCAGCCACCCGAGGCACACTATACAATGCTGCCCCATTTACCTTCAATGGCCTCCATTCAACCACAACTGGGTCACCACTTGCAGCATCACCAGCTGCCCACTGACAACGAACGGGGCAGTCAGGAGCAGAAGCTGCAGCCGTATGGTGGGCGGGCAGTGAACTGCCCCATCAAGCCTCCATCCTGCACACGTGCGGTAGCTGTGGCCCTGGCGACTATGGACCCCGGGTCACCGCTTGCCATGCACCCAGCCACCCACTGAAAATGAATGGGGTGCGGCTCCCACCGCCCCATTCATCAACCAGAGCTGCCCGAGGGACACTACACTGCATGAGCAGCAAAATCGCCCCCTCCAGCCACCGCTTGCGGTGTCCCCAGGCTGAAGATGACGGAGCGGCAGTTACTGAGGAGCCTGCGTCGTGTCCCCCAGACAGATGAAGCAGCAGCTGCGGCCCCGTTCGTAAGTCGTATGTCCATAACTTGGGGTCTACCTGTATATAGCAATTTTAAAAATCTCACAGAACTGCTTACAATTGCAGGAAATGTTGGTATGTCAAATTAAAGCCCTAAACTTGCTGAATGCATCTTTACTTGAAAGTGAAGAATGTTTTTGGGTACAATTCATGTTCTAAGATTATATGTATATTAAAAAAGTAAACACCTAATGTGTTTTTTGAAAATCTAATCAGTTTTTTAGAAGCTCTACTGTCACTGAAAGTACAGTAGTCCAGATTTCGTCATCATTTGTCAGCTTCTGCACTTGTAAGATTCCCATTTTCTTCAGATATGCAGTTACTGTTGCTGTTAATTCCATTAAAACTCAATCCACATCAGTCAATTTGAAGAGAGAAAATGAAAACAGTAAAAAAATAGTTTCTGTTTTAATTATTGCATATCAGAGAGTTGTCTTATATTTTGTGAAAACAGAAGCTTTGCCGCTTCAAAGTGAATCTATTCAGTACAATTTCAAGTTATGTATTAGGTTTTCACTTCTGCCCCACTGGTCACAATTATAAGCCGCATGGACAGAAAAATTATAAATAAATGTAATAATATACAATTTCACTTAACAATGCTTGGATGAAAGAGCATAGCATTACTATGAAATATAAACACCTAAATTCAAATACGGCAAAATAAAAATTTTAGACTTTAAATACCAGATAACATTAGCTGATATTTAGCTGGACACTACTGCAATCTTCACTCCTGATGCACAAAGCAAAATGTAAGGCAGAAAAATCATAAGAATAAAAATTACAGATAAAACAAAAAAAATGGTATTTATTATGGGAAAAGCTGGAGGTAGTGCTGGAAATAAGTGAGGGCAGGGCAAAAATGGCACTAAATGTACATGAAATATTAGTAATAATTTAATCTATATCAATGTCACTATTGTACCAAAACTCTGCTTTAACTCTTTGAATTGATCTAATGTTTTTTTTCCCCTCCACATCTCCCAATTTTGTTTTTGACTGCCGATTACAGAAATGGGTTAAATTTCTAGAATATTTCACATTAATATGTTTAGTAAAATAAATGTGGTATTTGGAAGTCAGTGGAATTACACTAGCAAAGTTTTTGTTGGCAGTAGACAGTCCACTTTATCTTTAACTTTCAACAAACTGGCCCTTGGTACAGAAAAACTTTAAGTAGCAGTGACTTACAGTAAATGAAACTTGTTTTTTTTTTTTATTGGGTCAATATATTAGTTATTGCGTAAGATTTAAAATTTTTTAATAAAATGAAAGAAAAAATCTATACACTGCTTAAGCTAATTTTTGGCTACTATTATAAGTACTTCATTGAATATTCTGTAAAAAAAAAAAAAAAAAGAGAAAAAAAAAAAATATTATATATATATATATATATATATATATATATATATATATATATATATATATATATATATATATATATATATATATTTTTTTTTTTTTTTTGGTTTGTAAATTATCCCTGGATTTCATTTGATGGGAAAAAAAATTGCCCTTAAAAATAAAATTTCCTACTCTGGAAATCCCTAAATAAATATGTGTACGCATTTGAAACAAGAAAGACAATAAAGACATTTAAAGAGAGCTACTTGCTTTGCAAAACATACAAAAGGAAGTCAGATTTGACTGGCCGTGAGACATCCTAGTTTGTTCTTTACTGCATGATGCTCCTTACCTTTTCAAGTGGAAGAAGCTGCGAATTAAGGTTCTCCAAACGGCCAATAAGTTCTCGCTCTTTTTGTAGCTGGTGTTCCTCAATATGGAGGGTTGTGTAGAGCTGTTGAACCAGCCTCTTGACATCATTCATTGTCTCAGTATCCTCACTGCTCAGGAGATCTGAGAATTAAAACATAAGCCAGCCTTAACTACATAAACAAACTTTTGTAGAAATCTACACTGCCTCCAGCTTCATAAAGAACAGGAATGATTAAAGATGCAGAAATGTTCCAACTTGAGGCAAAGGCCTTGCTCTGCATGAAGTTAAAACATCAGAGGAAAAATTCTGAATAATCTTAAGGAAGAATTCTGCAATGACACTTTTGGAAATCTAGTTGATACATTACTTTGATAAATATCTTACAAATTTAAATATATCATGTTTAAATTTGTTTTGAATTTAAAAAAATTCTCCCAAGTAGTACAAAAAAGTCAATAGTTGATTTACAAAATTATACATTAAATGTAAAAAAGTTCAGTGGACAAATACTGCATTTACAAATGCGTTACAATAGCAATACTAATTATAAGTCACTGCTGAAGAAGAAAAAAGTACAGGCTGAACTTTTCTTTTATGTATAGGATGCAATTTTCCCCCATCCCTATATATTGTAAAGAAACAAGCCACCATGACCCACTAACCTAAGCTCCCCCTAAGAACAAATTCAGATAAGAAATGGTCTGGTGACATGGAAAGCAAAAGTTTAACACAGTATATGAATTTTTGTCAATTCAATTAGACAATTCGGAAATCAAGCAAGAGATCTCAACTGAAAAAGACCGGAATGGATTGTTAAGACAAAGTCTGTGTAACTATAGTCATCAGCCCCTTTTTATGGGCTGTAATTTAAATGAGCTTTTTAACTAAGATGCGTCATTAACTGAAGCTCTGTGCTCTCAAATGTTTAATCAAACCATAAAGCAATTACACAAAAAGCTTGAGACCTTTGGTTAATTATAACTAAAATTAGGATAAGAAATGAGAGAATGCAATTAAATAGGTCGGTCATATATGGATGTACCATGCATCCAAACATTGACTCTACATAGATCTAAACCAGAAGATGGCATTGCACTACCTTTCAATTCTACTACTTGGCAGCAAATATAGGCACAAAAAAATCTTGGAAATTGGCAGAAATTTGTGAATTTACACCGGCCTGGCTCCCAGTAAAAGAAGATTTCCAACGGGATTTATTTTCATTTGCCCTGCTCTGTACTCCAGTTGATACCATCATCAATTTAACAGCAATCCAGTTGTCAACCAATTGCTTAAAATATGGATCCAATGCAGGACACTTTTTAAGGTATAAACAGCTGGCGCTCTTATACACAATAATAACCTTTTTTCTCCTTCTCACATCTACCTGCTATTTAACCTATGGAAAACAACAGGGATTAAGACACTTATGGATATGTCCAAAATTGTTTTAAAACCTGGGAAGAATTAAAAAATATAATTTTAGAATACTCATGATGGGCTGGTAATTAACTCTCTTATGCTATTAATTATTCTATTATATTAAAATACTCTGGTGTGAGCTGCCAGTACAGAGTAGCACAAACCAATCATCACATGATGGTGGCTGCACACCAGGTCCATGTAGGCAGTGTTACTCAACCATTAGATCACGCAGCCGGTGGGTTGCGGGTTGCAGTCATTCTTCCATGAGTGAAGGACCATAAGGAGAGAGAGAGAGTAAAGGTTGAGAAATAATGGTGCAAGGAAGGTGGCACGGGCCAAATACCTAACAATTTTAGCCCACATAGCACTGATCCGAACAAATCTTAAATAGCCCTTAAAGAGTCCCTGTGAAATAGTATTAACAGAAGATTTATTACTGTGGCAGGTTTTAGCAATTTTTAGAACATCACCACCCTATTACTTTCCTATAGCTCTTGATCATAAGTAGAAATTGCCTCAACTTGGTTGATGCATAAATCAGCGCATGACTATATTTAACAGCTTACGCATGAGGTGTCCTGGTGGCAGAACATAGCCGTATGTTATTTTTACAAACCCAAGGGTGTCTTCTTTCAAATAAATTAAAAGTGTTGTCTGCTCACTTTCATTATTAAAATATGCGATTTGCACGCATATACCCAGAGACTAGTTGCTGACCACAACTGAATCAATCTGCTTTTATCAAAGATCTCTCCTAGTTTAAACCATATTCAATGAAAGGCTCATTAACACTGGATAGGTGAGTTTCACCCCATTCTAATCATGTATATTTGTCTAGGATTGGTCATTCATATTACAAATCACAGCTGTGCATAAAAGATAAGAAGTAATCTGCATCTGCAACATCTCAGCTTTATGCATTGTTACGCACAAAACTTGAGTCAGATTCTGATAGCAGTTTTGACTCTGTTGAGAACGACACATTTGATGAAGGACTTGATGCTACGCTTGATTTGTAAGTACTGATTTTAGTATAACTGTGTGGTGTGGTGACATGCAGTTTTACAGTTCAGTTGTCATGGGTTCAATTACCACACCTGGGTGTGACAGATTCAACTATTGTCCACACAAAAGATAGGCCACGTACTGTTGTAAATTATTTCCAATTGCAATACTAACTCACATTTTGTGTGCTTTTTCACATACTGGTGGATTTAAAAAATATTCAGACCTTGAAAATGTTGCAGCCTTGTGCTAAAGTAATTTAATAATAAACTTTCTAAAATGTTGTTTTCACTTTGTTACTTTTAACAACTTGGTGTTTTAAAAAATTAATAATAGCTTGATGTGGAGAAAAATCTATTTAAATGATTTTATCATAAGGCTGAAAACACTTGATTATATGTACTGTCTAGTACACTTATCAGAAATAAACATTTTACAATAAACAATAGATTGATGCATTCTTAAAATGGTAATAAATTCCTGGATTGAACAACTCAGATTTTGTCTACCACAGTATCATTGTTTTAGCTATAGATCATTTAAATATCATATAATGAAGAACTTTTGTCTTTGTTGAAAACACTGCCAGCTTAGTCTGGCACCATCCCATCCCTTGCTAAATTGGGATGGTGGGGGTTAATTCTTTTCTCAAAAGAGCTCTATAAAAAAAGAAGCAACACTCTGTACATGGCTAGGGAAAAATGAACATCAAGTTTGTGTTATTTAACAAAATATTATGCACTAATCAAAAAAATAAAATCTGCACTTTTGGAATAGAAGCGGATACACAGAGCTAACATATTGAAAACAAGAAAAACTGCACACCAGGGAGCTTAAATTGTAAGGCACTGACAAAAACAAGAATAAAAAGTGTCTGATAAAACAGAAAAGAGGAAAAGATAAATAATGTGTGAATATTAAATTGTTCAATTGCTTAGATAGCTTGAAAACAAAATTGTCAGTTAAAAGCATAAATGAATTCACTCGCCTTCTTTCTTGGATTTTGAAAGAGACCTAGTTGATATATTGTTGCATATTTTCTTTTGATCAGTATGCTATCGGGATGTCAGTTTTAGCACATTATAATTTCTCACTTCACTTCAGTGTTTGCATTTCTTAGGTGTCAGTCACTAAAGTTTTACTTTTCATCCTTCCTTCAACAATACAGTAATTCATTAATCCTTTTCTTACAGTAACACCGAAAATACTTAATACATATTAAATTATTGCTGTAATTGTTATTATTTGGAGTTTGAACTGCTTCTCAGAGATCTGCTAAATGTTTCACAAGGCATCTTTCAATTATGTTTTAAATACATATCTGGAGTTTTTCCATTTGCATCACTCTCATTTTTTCTTCCCTCACGTGAAAATCTCAATCAGGTGACTGTTTTCAAAGTGTATTAATATTGGCTTGTTTAAAAAGTCAAATACACTATAAAGATTTATTTTCATTTTCTGTAATGCTACCAGCTAAAACAAAAAGGATACGTTCATTTAACTAAAGTGGTACAGAAGTAAAGAAGCAAGTACACAACACATTTTTTTAACATTAACACTAGAATTACCAGAGCCTAAGAAAAAACTCGCAGATCCGGCCCACCTTAAATTGCTTCTTAAATCCGTTCACACCTCTCCGCCAGCATCTTTTGTCCTCTAAATGTGCTGATAAAGACAAGCTACCAGCAGCCGGCTATTCCATCCCCCCTCCGACTTAGAATGTGAACGCACTTTTCCCAGCTCATGCCTTGATTGATTATCTGGGAGTGAAGTGGAGTTTTAGAGTGGAAATAATAGACCGTTATTTGGAACACACGCGTTTCATGTGTGTTCCGTTTCTACAGTAATCTGTGTAAACACATTGTTAAAACAGAAACTTTTTCATATTTTAGTAATAAATGTTACAAAATGTAGGCATAAACTATAGAATGTGTAAAGCCTGAGTTCCAAAGTTCAAATAAACACTTTCACAAAAGGTTCAATGATGACACAACAGTTTCCGTGGTGTAGCGCGCTAAGATTTCCTTCTTAGAGCGCAGCAGCTTTGCTGTGCCTCACAGACCTGAGTTCAATACCCCGCTGGGGATAAAGCGTTGCTTTTTTTTCTTTCTTTTTAACCTCAAATGGACATAAAATTTATAAATTGGTATGCACTGTCAGTTAATGAGATCGTTATATTTTCATGTGGGATGCTCCTTTTAAATTTTTAAATATTTTTTTAACAATTGAGACTGCAATTAACACGAACAACTGTCCTTATAACTGTTATTTTTAAGATCCATAACACACAGACAGACAGAGCACTGCATAATAGAGAGACAGACAGGCAGATATATATAAATAAACAGGGAAGGCACATGTACTGAAAGAAGAAAAGATCAACATGTGCGTTGTTCCTGCTGCACTGAATAAGCTCGCGCTCTAACATCACCCCTCTCCCCAATCTGACTAAGTAACAGCATAAGCATAGATGCAAACCAAGTGTAATCAAGAGTCCCGGTTCGATCCCCACTCACTCCTATATTTGCCGTTTTCAGTAGTAAGCTGCTCTTTTTGTTAATATTACACAGTACACACATGCACTTCATTTGTGTCTGTACTTGTGCTGTTACTTAGAGAGTCAGATCGGGGAGAGGGGTGATGTTAGAGCGCCTGAGCTTATTATATGTGTACTGTTACACTAAACGTACGTACATGTACTAAGTACGTAGAAAATTAGTTATGGGTACTCACCAACAGCGAAACACGTTGATGCTGAATGAGCGAGACGAGATGCTGACTAACTCAAAACAGAATCGAGTGCTGCTCTCCGTCGCTGAGCCAATCAGCACCCAGGAACTTAACCACATGCTCTGACTGGGTAGCTTCTCAGCCATCTGCCAATAGCGTCCCTTGTATGAAATCAACTGGGCAAACCAACTGAGGAAGCATGTACCAGAAATTAAAAGACCCATTGTCCGCAGAAACCCGCGAAGCAGCGAAAAATCCGCAATATATATTTAAATATGCTTACATATAAAATCCGCGATGGAGTGAAGCCGCGAAAGGCGAAGCGCGATATAGCGAGGGATTACTGTATATGCAGTATATTGAGTGAAGCTCAATAGAGGATCCCTAAAAGAAGTTTGAGTGATTATGTGAAAAAAAAAAAACAAAACCTGAAAACAAATTGAATTGAAAGTACTGACCGAAAAAAGGAGCAGTGAGAAAAACAATATGGCACCATATAATTGTAAAAGCATCGGGCTCACCTCTTTTTGGAGGCCTCACAAGATATGTTGTATCATTGATAATCAAGTTGAACTCATCTAGGAGAAGGATGTCAATTCCTGTTGATGAGGCTACACGGGTTCCATCTGAGACAATAACAGAAATCGGTAATTTCTTTAGAATACAAGAAAATAAAAAAAAATTGTGCTACACGTCACTGCAGTGAAAGCTGTACTACAATCATGTTTTAGTTTAAGGACAAACAATGAAAAAATGCAACTTAATTGTAACTAATTAAATTCAGAAATATAAAATTCAGTTTCTTGCAATCAGAGATTCAGCAAATTAAGTAATGGATTTTAATTTTCACACTTTTTAACCACTTTACAAATGAATGAACATCAAAACGTAATTAGTTTCAGCTTGTTAATCCAGTCATTTTCTAGGTGGCTATAAATGCCCTACCATTTTGAATGTTGCATGTTAGTCAAAAGGTGAGACAGGTACTTCTATATATTATAAATACTAATTCACAGGCTAAATACAGCTTCAGGGTGATTAGATTCAATAATAAAAAGTATGTGCTCAACATGCTAATTGAAAATCTAAAGCTTACAGCAATATTGTTCTTTAGCTTAAGGCAATGGGCAAGACTTACATATGAAGTTATAACTTAGTATATTTGTTCTTATTATCAACCTGCTGTAATACAAAGCTGCTCAGGACTTGCTGAATTGCCCTGTCACGTTTTGGAACTGTTCTTATCAAACTAAATTATAAAGGCAAGCCAATTAACATGACTGAGTTAAGAGCTTTAGCAGTAGTAGTAGTAGTAGTAGTAGTAGGATTCTTATATGTAGACAGTGCAATGAAATGTTTATTGGCATGCTTAACCAACATGCAACATATGGTCTCTTCCTGACGCCTGATAAATGTTATATAACCAGTTTGTGTTATGGATGAACTTGTAGTTACAAAGAAGTTACTGCAATGTCAATACATTTTACCTGTTGAATAGATGGCAACTCTGTCAATTCCTCGGTCCTCAGCCTTTAGCTGCTCTAGAAAGACACCCACCGAATCAGAGATAGGCTTTAGGGTAAACTGGCATCGCTCTCGTCTGGAGGGCAAATTCACAGAAATAACTGGTAGGCCATTATGGTAAGCCACATTCACATCTGTTGAGCGAGGAAAATAAATTAAAGTTAGATCAGTGTGTCACCATAAATACATAAGACTTCACATGTGTGGACAAGGACATACACTCCTCTGTCAACTTGTAATATTTGATTTCAATGGCACATACAGTGACAAACAAATGATCTGTTTAAGCTCTCATCTTGATGGTTTCTCCTTCAAATATAAATATGAAGTGATAGGGGCTACCCATGAAAACTGTTCTAAAGAGAGTGCCAGACAAAGAACAATTCAATAGTGACTGACCTTCATGATAATTTCAAATAAACCAAAGAGAACCATGCCTGAAATGTGGTACTGGAGTCACTCCTCAAGACCGGGTTGGAAGTGGAATTTATTTGTGCCTGGGTGAACCATGTAGCTTGGTTGAGCTCAGTCTGAAAAAGCTTTGTGCAATGACCATTGGGGCTCACCACTGGCAGAATGAAGGATGACCAGTAGATATAGTGGCAGTTAGGCAACAGGAAAGAATGAGAAAGAGCCAGGCATAATAGATTATCACAAATTATACTTTTAGATTACCCCAGTTAACAATGATAGCAAAATGATAGTAGATATCTGCCAATAAAAAGATTACATTTAAGATGCTTTGGAATGTCACCTTGTTGCCAAATGTGATAACCGAGAATTTATATTGAACTGCCATGACTGATTATTCTGTCTACAGAGTTGTCATTTATGCTTTAATAGCCATCTCAATATGCAACAAAGTGATGGGCTATAGACTTATCCTTTGTGGCAAAAATCATTTTTATATTATGACTGATAAAAGAGAGATAAACAAACCAATAATGTTGCTGAACAGCTTATCTAATAACCTATTTCACCTACTTATGCACCCTGTTTGTGTAAAATGCATTACCTTATTAGACAAAAGAACTGAAAAAGCAACTGGTTATATTTGTAAAAGGCATAGAACAGGGGAAATTAAGGTGCCTTCCTTGTGCAGGTCAATTAACTGCATTACTGTGCTATAGGGAATAAAAAGTTCACGTGAGGAGGCATTTTGGCAAATGAAGTCAGTCAGGGATTAAATAAATAAATAACTCTCTATCATCTTAGTCACATGAGCTGCTAAGATACTCCTTGAGACCAAATTACTAGGGCTGAAAACAGAAATGGTATGAGATAGCAAAGGGTTTAGTGCCTGACCAGTGCCGTCTGAAGATAGAAATGCAAAGATCAGCATCATTTTTGATGAGAACTGTCACTCTGACAGATCTCCTTTGCATCCTGTGCATATTGATTGCGCTTAAGGCCTTTGCATGTCAAAGCTTGTGTGAAGCAACAGCAAGAGTAGCAAAGCAGGCATTGGCAGTTCATTTTAAAGCAAAGAATTTCTAAAGATAAATACATAAATAAAAATAAATAAATTCATTTTAAACAAAACTTCAACAAAGAATGGAAAAATGTCCAGTAAAACGACTACTTTGTAAATGAATGTTTACACTTTAAAAAAAGAAATTAAAAATGCATTTTTAGAAAATGCACAAAAAAGGAATCAAAGAAGAAAACTGGACAGTGGTTCTGATAATTTGTATAATATTAACTTTTCTCATTTTTATATTGCATACTACTTTCCAATCCCACCCCTGTTCCTCCAGGCAGCAGATTCAAAATTGTTCCAACTTAAACTATTACATTAGATAATGCAACTTTTTATTCAACTAACCTGTCCATTTTCAAATTGTAGGAAAAGTACTTGAATAATCGGTACTTAACTGATAGGAGCATCATAGCAGAGCATGCAGAGACTGCAGTGTGATACTTGAAATCAATTTCAACAAATTAGTAATAGAGAATCAAGGATTTTTCTTACTAGGCATACTCAACTGACACCTTTTTATCATAATAGGGATCTGAATTATACTTCATACTTAATAAGAAAATGAGAATTGAACGGAAAATAATCTGCAGAAAATAAATTGATACATGTATCCATTGTCTCATCTACTTATCATGTTCAGAGTGCTGGAGCAAATCCCAGCAGCATTTGGCACGAGGCAGGGTTAGTCCCAGACAGAGTTCCTGTCCATCAGAATGTATAATCATAGTCACACCTAGACAAGGTTAATTTAGATTTACCAGTTAACCTAGCATATACAACTTTGGGATGGGGAAAGGACATGGTAATAAATAATTTTGTACTACAATATATGGATTGTGGTTTCACTCTTACACACACATACAATTATTTCAAAAGCTTAATTTTGTATTTAAAATTAATTGTAATAAACCACATAAAGCTGTGGCTTTTGTATTTGCTTCTTTGAAACAAACTCAGAAATCATATGAACAACAGTGTTTAGCTTTAGTTTAGTGATAAAATGTCAACCTACAACTGAGCAAATGTCACAACTTCTCAAAGCAAGCAGGGTAGTTTAAGTCTGTACTTTTGTTTGTTCAGTGATACTTCAATTGGCAACAACTAGTTCGGCATTCACATAATTATAAAAATGGCTTTACAGAAGTTGCTTCTGGTTGAGCAATTCGGTCTAAATACAGACATATATCATAAATCCATAATGTATTAAAATCAGGTTACCCACGATGTTAAATGAGAAAAATGACATTCAGTCCTGATTTTCTAAATCCATTTTCTTTGATGTTTCTGTGTTCCACAACTAAGAGTGAATGGCGAAAGCATGACAAAAACTTAAAATCATAACCCTGGTAGCATAAGAAGCCATTGGTCTCCAAGAGGTTTTAATATTATATGAAACAGTGTTTTGAACAGATGCCTTTTTATTATGAAAATATTTACAAAGTAAGATTACATATGATTCAAAGTACTTGCTCTCTTTTTGAAAAGGCAGGAGGTCTACATAACATAAACAATAATATTTAGCCAGATTTATAAGTAGAGATTGTTGTGAGGGCAGTTTGGGGAATAACAAAAGGGGAGAACTATTATTTATTTATGGACTTTTTATTTATTTTCAACAAAATGCACTAATGGTAAAAATAATTAAAGACATAAACAATACTATGGATTTGACCATGAAAAATAGCAAAGCCAAATACAAACAGCATTTAGGTTAGTACATTTCTACTGTTTATGAAGGTTGCACAAAGCACAATTGCTACCGGATGGGTGCCGAGTGAAAACCAGATAGATAGATAGATAGATATGTTATATCTATTGAAAGATAATGCATTAGAGGCCTGTAGCCCCACATTACTTTAACTTTTCTGAGGTGCGATACATAATTTTACTGCCACAGACAGGAGCACATTGTTGTGCAAGTATAAACACATAGCTTTAAGCTACACCTTGCTGTTTTAGGCAGTGAGCCAACAGCGTTCATCTACAAATGAAAACTAAACATATGGCAGTTGTTTTCCATTGTGTTTGACGTGAAAAGGGAGTACCTGCCATTTCTTAGCTGCGGTAACATTTTAAAAGCTCTATGGCATACAATATTTCTAGGTCAAGCATTTCTTGACAAAGACATTGCTTATGCATGGTTATCAAAAGGCAGACTGCAGTGTGTGTGTGTGTATATATATATATATATATATATATATATATATATATATATATACACACACACAAATATACAGTATATATATACACAGCATCTCACAAAAGTGAGTACACCCCTTACGTTTTTGTAAATATTTTATTATATCTTTTCATGGGACAACAACTTAAGATATGACACTTTGATACAATGTAAAGTAGTCAGTGTACAGCTTGTATAACAGTGTAAATTTGCTGTCCCCTCAAAATAACTCAACACACTGCCATTAATGTCTAAACTGCTGGCAACAAAAGTGAGTACACCCCTAAGTGAAAAATGTCCAAATTGTGCCCAAGGTGTCAATATATTTAGTGTGGCCACCATTATTTTCCAGCACTGCCTTAACTCTTTTGGGCATGGAGTTCACTAGAGCTTCACAGGTTGCCACTGGAATCCTCTTCCACTCCTCCATGACGACATCACGGAGCTGGTGGATGTTAGAGACCTTGCACTCCTCCACCCTCTGTTTGAGGATGCCCCACAGATGCTCAATAGGGTTTAGGTCTGCAGACATGCTTTGCCAGTCTAGCACCTTTACCCTCAGATTCTTTAGCAAGGCAGTGGTCGACTTGGAGGTGTGTTTGGGGTCATTATCATGTTGGAATACTACCCTGCTGCCCAGTTTCACAATACATGTTGGCATTCATGGTTCCCTCAATGAAATGTAGCTCCCCAGTGCAGACAGCACTCATGCAGCCCCAAACCATGACACTCTCACCACCATGCTTGACTGTAGGCAAGACACACTTGTCTTTGTACAGTAATCCCTCCTCGATCGCGGGGGTTGCGTTCCAGAACCCCCCGCGAAAGGTGAAAATCCACAAAGTAGAAACCATATGTTTATATGGTTATTTTTATATTGTCACGCTTGGGTCACAGATTTGCATAGAAACACAGGAGGTTGTAGAGAGACAGGAACGTTATTCAAACACTGCAAACAAACATTTGTCTCTTTTTCAAAAGTTTAAACTGTGCTCCATGACAAGACGGAGATGACAGTTCCGTCTCACAATTAAAAGAATGCAAACATATCTTCCTCTTCAAAGGAGTGTGCGTCAGGTGCAGAGAATGCCAGAGAGAGAGAGAGAGAGAGAGAAAAGCAAACAAAAATCAATAGGGCTCTTTGGCTTTTAAGTATGTGAAGCACCGCCGGACAAAGCAGCTGCAAGGAAGGCAGCAATGTGAAGGTAGTCTTTCAGCATTTTTTAGAGGAGTGTCCGTATCCTCTGGGCCAGTGTGCGAACAGCCCCTCTGCTCACACCCCCTCCGTCAGGAGCAGAGAATGTCAGAGAGAGAGAAAAACAAACAATCAAAAATCAATACGTGCCCTTTGAGCTTTTAAGTATGCGAAGCACCGTGCGGGAAGCATGTCACTTCACGAAGCAACTGCACAGAAGGGAGCAACGTGAAGGTAATCTTTCAGCATTTTTAGACAAGCATCTGTATCATCTAGGGGTGCGAACAGCCCCCCTACTCACACCCTCTCCGTCAGGAGCAGAGAATGTCAGAGCAAGAGAGAGAGAAAAGCAAACAATCAAAAATCAATACGTGCTGTTTGATCTTTTAAGTATGCAAAGTACAGTGCGGGATGCATATCGCTTGACAAAGCAGCCATATGTAAGCCCAGCAAGGAAGAGAGCAATGTGAAGGTAATCTTTCAGCGTTTTTTGAGGAGTGGCTGTATCCTCTAGGGGTGCGAACAGCCCCCGTGCTCACAATATATTTGAGGAGTTTTATTTAATATGTAATACGCACTCTGGTTGGGTAGCTTCTCAGCCATCTGCCAATAGCGTCCCTTGTATGAAATCAACTGGGCAAACCAACTGAGGAAGCATGTACCAGAAATTAAAAGACCCATTGTCCACTGAAACCCACGAACCAGCGAAAAATCTGCGATATATATTTAAATATGCTTACATATAAAATCCGCGATAGAGTGAAGCCGTGAAAGTCGAAGCACGATATAGCGAGGGATTACTGTACTCCTCACCTGGTTGCCGCCACACACCAGATAAGTTTATCTTGGTCTCATCAGACCACAGGACATGGTTCCAGTAATCCATGTCCTTAGTCTGCTTGTCTTCAGCAGACTGTTTGCGGGCTTTCTTGTGCATCATCTTTAGAGGAGGCTTCCTTCTAGGATGACAGCCATGCAGACCAATTTGATACAGTGTGCGGCGTATGGTCTGAGCACTGACAGGCTGACCCCCCCACCCCTTCAACCTCTGCAGCAATGCTGGCAGCACTCATATGCCTATTTTCAAAAGACAACCTCTGGATATGATGCTGAGCATGTGCACTCAACTTCTTTGGTCGACCATGGCGAGGCCTGTTCTGAGTGGAACCTGTCCTGTTAAAACGCTGTATGGTCTTGGCCACCATGCTGCAGCTCAGTTTTAGGGTGTTGGCAATCTTCTTATAGCCTAGGACATCTTTATGTAGAGCAAACAATTCTTTTTTTCAGATCCTCAGAGAGTTCTTTGCCACAAGGTGCCATGTTGAACTTCCAGTGACCAGTATGAGAGAGTGTGAGAGCGATAACACCAAATTTAACACACCTGCTCCCCATTCACACCTGAGACCTTGTAACACTAACAAGTCACATGACACCTGGGAGGGAAAATGACTAATTGGCACAATTTGGACATTTTTTACTTAGGGCTGTACTCACCTTTGTTGCTAGCGGTTTTGACATTAATGGCCGGATATTGAGTTATTTTGAGGGGACAGCAAATTTACAGTTATACAAGCTGTACACTGAATACTTTACATTGTATCAAAGTGTCATATCTTCAGTGTTCACTTTGATTTTCGGGGTCTTTGAATTCAGCCCTCTGTAGGTTGATAATTTTCATTTTCATCAAATGATGTGGCATCCTTTCGTTCCTAACACATTACCCAGTCCATATCAGTATAGATATCCAGCATGATTTTTTTTCCCCCAATCTGATGTGTTTTCAAAGTGTTCCTTTAATTTTTTTGAGCAGTTTATATATATGCCAATTTGCCAGTCTGGTGAAGGCTTGATGGAATTTTTGCAGCACTTGATTTACTCAGCAGCCAAAACTAGGAAATTTGAGGTCAATGCAACGATATCAAGGCATGTGAGTTAGCGGGCACAGAACCTAAGAGTAGCAGTTGTGGATGTAATCACATCATCATGATAGGAAAGTACAGGTGCACAATGACAACAGAGATTTTAGTGCAGAACTATTGCAAACTTTCTTTTTATCCGCAGTTATTTACTGCACTAGCGAAAAATATGATCTTGTCTTTAGAATCCATTTTGCTACATCATTTAAATCCAATACCTCAAAAACAGGTGACAACATTTGAACTTTGCTGTGTAAGAAAAAAATGTTCTCAAAAATAATATTCCACTCTTTGGCCCCTAAATCATTTTCTTCGATGACCACAAATCAAATCTTGCCACTGCCTTGCAGGGGATTCCAAGATGTTTACTGCAGTGCCCACAAATATAATTCTCTCAAGCATCGTCTCTGCAGCAGTAATGGATGTGAACAAATTCGACTGCCATTAAAGAATGTGTCATTATTTCAAAACGCTGGGCTCAGTAGATTAAGCTTGAAAATATCCTGTAAGAAATTTAGCATGAATATGCACAGGGGGACAAAACTTATCAAATATGTAAGAGCAGGATGATACTTTTAATGTGCAGGTACAAGAAGGACATAACCTCTGCTGCAGGCAGGAGAAGGTGGGATTCAATTTGGTTCTCTGCGAAAGCATAACAAAACCTCTTAGAAAATGTGCAGAAGTGGTCCTCCCACAGTATGTGTTACAGGAAGAAATAGCATAAAGTGCTTTTTAATTCTGGGTGCTTTCACCAGTGTGACAATTCTTATAATTAGTGTTGTTTGCTCCTCATGGCTCTACAATGCAAATTAGGTGAACAATGCAATATAATGGAGTAATATTTGGACTGCTTGATGTTACTCACTATATGCTCAATTTACCTTCTTACTTATGGAATTAATTAACTCATTTTAAATTGTTTTGCCAAAGTAGTTTGTGTGGGTGATGTTGCCACTCTCCGCGTGTTCTATATGCTATTTCACAAATGTTCTTCCCAATGATAATCTGACGGCGAACATGAAAATATCTATCGGCAGCTGCTAACTATTATTAATCTAGCCCCACTCTCCTAAGCTAAGATGTGAATTTCCCATTGGGATTAATAAAGTATCTATCTATCTATCTATCTATCTATCTATCTATCTATCTATCTATCTATCTATCTATCTATCTATCTATCTATCTATCTATCTATCTATCTATCTATCTATCTATCTATCTATCTATCTATCTAAGCATGTGCTTTATATTTCATCATAGCGTCTTTTCTCAGATTAGCAGAGCCCCTAGCTGTAAATCAAGTGTGACAAATGATGCCACCCACAATTAACAGATAAACTACCTACAAAATATCACTATATAAGAGTAGGCCAATTAAACACTGTCAACCAAACATATAACCACTTTCACTGTTCTGCCCTCCTGTGGCACCTTGCTGCCAAAACACAAGCAAGTGGCATATGGGACGGAATAAAAATCTTCTCTTTGCCAATTAAACAGCACAGAGTCTTTTCCAATAAAATCTTATATGGTTGAGGAATACAGAGCAGGGTTTCTGAGACCATTCTTCCTTACGGAATCTTCTTTTGTGCCCTCTATGACTCTTGGGACTGAAAACTGAGATGGCAATGGCAGAAGCTTGATTTTGTGTTGTTTTGGATTATTGTCCAGTTTTAAAATTTTTCGTAAAGGCAGCAGCTTTAAATTTAAAATCTGTTGGTACTCAATGGAGTCTATAATGCCATGTATCCTAACAAGGTTCCTTGGTTCTTTGGTGGAAAAACAGCCCCATAACATCACAGAACATCCACCATACTAGAAAGAGGGGATCAGGTTCTTTTTTGTATGGTTATCTTTCTTTTTATGAGAAACACACCTCGAGTGTTTGTTGCCATAAAGCTCAATTTTCATTTCATTTGACCTTTGAATGCTGTTCATATGTATACCGTAGTGAAACAAGAAATCACAGATTACTTCTGTAAAGTTCCTAAACAATCTGATTTACTTAAACATGTCAAAAATGCTTCAGTTAAAGGTTGGATTTCTCTCTTTTTTCAATATGAGATTAAGGTAAATCATCAAAAGGATAAACTTTTTATAACTTCTGATGATGCCACCTCTACATGGAATCATCTTATGTACACTTTTAACACTATAATGCAGTCAAAACTATTTTAATAGGCAGATGAACATAAACAAACACCTGCATCCACATTACTTCCAAAATATCGATGAAGGATACCAATCCACCCTTCTGATCTAACTCACGATTGCAGGGAGCTAAAGTCCATGCTAGCAGCAGGGCACAAAGCAGGGATCAAACTGAGAAGTTGCTAGTCTACTACACACACACACACACACACACACACACACAGGTAGGAAAACCAGAGAATCCATACAGACACTGGAAGTAAATACAATCTCTGCACAATTACTGGGCAAGGATTTGAATCCAGCTTCTTGAAGTTGTAAGGTAGCAGCACTGACAACTGTGACAACCATTGGAATCAATCCTGTGTAATTAATTATTTTCTGTTAACTTTTGTCAATCCTAGGATTTATTTATTTTAGTTCTTGAGGCATATCTTAAACTAACCGATTTCCCTTTTTAAATGTCTCTGGATTTACATCATGCTCTCAAGCTCTGAAAATAGGCTACTGTTGTTGAAATGACTGTTCCTTTAACCTCTCTTAGCATGAAATCACTTGAGAAGCTGATTAACAAGGAGCTGCTACACAAAACGCAGGCATATTTAGTCCCTTACAATTACAGCATAAAAACTGGAATGGAACATGCTATATCTACACTTCATCATATGCTGTGTAAGTACTTGGAAGGTGACAAAACTCACACCAGATTGCTATTTATTGATTTTACCTCTGCTTTGAATATATTCTAGCCACACATTTTGGTTGAGAAAGTTATTGATAATGTTTGGATTCTTCATTCGTAACTATGAGAACATTCTTTATAGAGTGAAGAGCTTCTGGACTGATGCACTCCCTTTCTCAAGAGCTGTTAATTTTTCTCATTTTTCTTTTTTCTTACACATACAGAAAATGATTACTGGAGTCCATAAAATATGCAACACACTCTAAAATCTGCATATGACATGAGCATTGTTATTCTTTTAAGCAGGAGAGACATGAAACTACGGAGGATGATTTGGTGAAAAATTAAAAGATTAGAAGATTTGCTTTTTATAACTAGACAACATTAAAACTAAGGATATAGGTGTGGATTTTAGATCCCACCCCACCCCTCTTCTCCCACAGTAAAAGAGTAAACTGTGTTAATAGCTGAGCAATATGAGCAGTATACATTTTCAAGGAATATTATTGACAACAGGTTGTACATCAGTTCTTTCTAAGAGAAATTAATTATTTATTGTAAATGATAATGGGTTTATTGAATCTGTTTTTACATTAGCTTTCATACGTTGGTTTGGGAATCTTGGAATTAAGAGACAAAAATGCTCTCAATAACACTTTAAAAAATTACAGTAAAATTATTGACAGGCAATAGCCCTCCCTCACTGAACTTTATCACAAACAGGTTGTAGCGGGGCTACATAAGAATACTGTATTCGATGTATGTGCTGAGTGCATGTTGTTTCCATCGTCCTGTTTACTGTTCATTTTGTGTACGTCAGTGAATGTTGTCCCCGTAAGTGCAGAGGGGACAGATGAGGGAGAGAGACCGCAGCCCCAGGATGGAAAGCACCTGTTCACATTCAGTTACATCCGGCTCATTACTATTTAAACGATCAGGAGGGAAAGAGGAAGAGGGAGGAGGAAGGAGAAAGATGGAGATTTCATTTAACGACAACAGACCATCATTTCCTGCTATTTTTCACATCGCGCCTTGTACCCTGTTTGTTTCTCATTCCGCCGGATTCACGACAGCTCAATCATCACCAGAAACCCCGGGGCTGGACTTCATTATCCACCATACGCCTAGGAAACACGTTGAGATTGTTCCATTTATTCGGGAGATTCAAACGCATCCATTTTTTCTTGATCAGTCCTCTGTATTCAGGACAATAATATACCCAGACTCAAGTTCACGTTCATTGTCATTTCAGTATTCATTCATTATTGTTATTTGTGTTTGTTATACGTTACAGGGGCTAGGGAGGCTTTGTTATTGTATATATGGGGTTTTCACATTGCTGCTTTGGCGGAGGGATATATATATATATATATATATATATATATATATATATATATATATATATATATATATTTTTTTTTTTTTCTACGTGGGGAATTTGCAGTATTGTTTTTCTTTTAATATATTTATATACCAATTTTTCATATCTGCTTTTGTGTGCTTGTGTTTACCCATCAATTGAGGGGAAAACGTTATTTGTTAGAGGTACGGCTTGGTATATGTAGGTTCACCTCAGTAATTCATCCAGGCCACAGGTCTTGGTAGTGTAGCTGCCAGCTGGGTAAGGGGTCAGCCATTACAAGGTTAGAGAGAAGGCCCACTCTGTCTTGCCAGACAGGATTTCAAATTTTGCCATTATGCCAAATATATATAGATTTCTAAGACTTAATTCCCATAAAGCTGGGGCTGGACCATGATGAACTCTAAATGATACAGTGCAATGTATCAGAATTTCATATTCTTATCTGTCAGTATCCTAGGCATGTGATCAAATTATGGGAATTTATATTATTTATTTCTATCTGTGGAGTAAAGATATTGTTTATATATGCCTGGAGCAAATTTTTTTCCACGCTAGATGTGATAAACTCTGCCTAAGCCAAATGAATCTGTTGTACATTCATATATCTAGGTAAGAATAATAATATGATAAACAATATAGTAAAATGAGAGTAAAAGTATTAGTGAGAGCAAAAATGTATTGTTACTGGTATCTTGAAAACAGTAAAATGGCAATAGCTACATAACAGAGAAATGACCTACTTGTGTACAGTTAGTATGGTGTCTGTGTAGTTTATTTTGCTAACTGATGTAGTGACTAGAATGTATATTTGAAATATCTGTCATTGACAGTAAGAACTCATTCTAAGTCTCATTCCCAGTGCTTCTGGAACAGGCTCTGGCAACCAATAACCCTGAAATGGATTAACCTGTTTACATATACATAGAGCACTTCTTAGATATTTGTTGTAATATCTGAATAAATAATTTTTTAAAATTTGGATAATTAGCTACATATCCAAATTCTGAAGAATTATTAAAGGCTGTTATTTTATATATTTTAATTGTTGAAATTTCACAGATGTTTATTAAAAAAAAACATAACTGCAATGATCTGGCAGTTGTTGTTTTCATTAAATTCCTCTTTAATGGTTAATATAATGGTTAATGAAGGTTAAAATTCTTCTTTTAGCAGCATTAGCCAGTTATGCTTAGGGCAATGAGAGTTTTTATTAAAAGAAAACAAAATAAAGCAAAAAGATGAATGGAAAGCCATTTACCTAAATGCTGTAAGACTGTACTATTTGGCCAAGTGGAAGAGTGCCAAACAGTTTTGTGCTTGAGGATAAAAAAAAAAATTTAAATGGGCTGATAGAGTTGATACATTATAACCTTCTGGAAGCAACTTAATCTGTAGTTGGAGGTTATCCAGGCCTCATCAGCTCAAGGCAGCATCTAACATTTACTGGGTGCTAGTCCAGGACGGGGTCAACTCACACCCCCAGTGGAACTGGGCCAATTCAGAATCAGGAATTAAAAAAAAAAAACATGCACCTCTTTGGGATGTGAAGTTAAAATGTAGATGAACATGGGAAGAATGTGTCAGATTTCACACAAACAACCAGCAGGCTTGGAATATAAGCCTAGGACATCAGGTTGTCAAAAGTATCAAATTATAGAGAAGTACTGATTGTTACATTCTTAAAACTGTTTCAATACTCATTTTTAATGGTATCGCTTCTACAGCCAACATTACAAATGCACTTCCAGTTCACTCTGGCTTTTTGACAATTAAGCCTTTTAGGCTACCAATGAGCATGGATAGAGCTGTAGCCACGTTTACACCCACTCACTGGTGTTAATAAGATTGTAATATCATCAGGTTCAGAGCCTTCACCATCACACTGAATTGACAAAGTGGGCAGCCAGAGTGGCGTTTGAAAATATTTTAGCTTTGTGCCAAATATACACACAAAACCACAAGATACATGCAAGCAAGCCTGTATGCTAGACTTACTAATGCAAAACACCAACTAAAGGGGATAACACAACCAATTTAGTCACACACTTCAAGGACTAACATGCATGTCAAGGTGAAGAATTTTGAGAGGTAGCAATTTAATTTCTAAATTGTGGAAACAGTAAACAGTATTAGTCTGTGAACTGTAACATTTAAAGCAAGGATGTTTGTTTTTTGTAGTCAGTTAAATGTTTAATGACTTAAGAATTGAGTCTGCAATTATTTTTTACCTGTAAACCTGTTTTATTCTGCACAGTTCATTCAAGAGCAACACTCTTTAGGCACTAGGGTTCCATTGCTCTCATGATTTTTTAAAATACATTTTTCAGTTTCTGGTAACCTTTTTTTTTTTTTTTTTTTTTTGAAGTCTCTGGCAGATTTTAGGTTATTCACTGTATTTGAACAGCTTAAATGTCAATAAAAGAAAGTGGGGTACATGTGAAGCATCAAATGCCACTAACCAACAATATACAATTGACAAACTTGGTCCCCAATGAAGCGACATGATAATATCTGCATTCAAAAGTGCTTTGCTCCACTGTTAAAATTGCAGACAACTTGTGTGTTAATGGAATGTCACTGCTTAAAGTTAACAAAAGCAGCTTCACTCTCACTAACTTCCCTTATTGCAATATCAGTTTAGTAAATTGCTCTGGTTATGTTAGGAAAACCAGACCCTGCTGCAAATTGCCTTTTATATATGTACATCCGAAATGTGAAAAATGAATGTAGCAACTACATCGGTTAACACTAGAATCCCTGAAGCCTACAAAAAAACTCCTAATTCTGGGCCACCTTAAATTCCTTCGCATCTATCCTTTAGCGTCTTTTGTGTTGAAAATGTGTCGATCAGCACAAGCAGCAAGCAACCTGCTATCTCATCCAACCCCCCTCCACCGACACAGCTCAAGTTGCAAAGAAGAGCTCAAGTCTGTTTATCTGGGTGTGAGGTGCCTGGAATTGTAGAGGGTAAATAATATATTGTCATTTGGAATACACACATTTCATGTGTGTTCCGCGTCTACAACAATCTATGTAAATGTAGGATGACAGGAAATGTGAGGCGGGAATTGTTGAACACATAACTAAAACAAACATTTTTCATGTTTTAGTAATACAGTGGAACCTCGGTTCAAGACCATAATTCGTTCCAAACCTCTGGTCGTAAACCAATTTGGTCGTGAACCGAAGCAATTTCCCCCATAGGATTGTATGTAAATACAATTAATCCATTCCAGACCGTAAACATATTTTTTTTAAAGATTTTTAAGCACAAATATAATTAATTACACCATAGAATGCACAGTGTAATAGTAAACTAATGTAAAACATTGAATAACACTGACACAAACACCCAGGCTCCCTGCTCAGTTGCATGCACAGGCTCGCTCTCTCTCAGCAGCACGCGAGCCCCCCCCCCCCCCCCCCCCCCCCTCTCAGCAGCACGCGAGCCCCCCCCCTCTCAGCAGCACGTGAGCCCTTTTTCTCTCAGCAGCACGCAAGCCCTCTCTCTCTCTCTCGCTCGCTTTCTCTCAGCAGCACGCGAGCCCTCTCTCTCGCTCTCTCTCAGACAGCACGCGAGCCCTCTCTCTCTCTCTCAGACAGCACGCGAGCCCTCTCTCTCTCTCTCAGACAGCACGCGAGCCCTCTCTCTCTCTCTCTCAGCAGCACGCGAGCCCTCTCTCTCTCTCTCAGCAGCACGCGAGCCCTCTCTCTCTCTCTCAGCAGCACGCGAGCCCTCTCTCTCTCTCTCAGCAGCACGCGAGCCCTCTCTCTCTCTCTCAGCAGCACGCGAGCCCTCTCTCTCTCTCTCAGCAGCACGCGAGCCCTCTCTCTCTCTCTCAGCAGCACGCGAGCCCTCTCTCTCTCTCTCAGCAGCACGCGAGCCCTCTCTCTCTCTCAGCAGCACGCGAGCCCTCTCTCTCTCTCAGCAGCACGCGAGCCCTCTCTCTCTCTCAGCAGCACGCGAGCCCTCTCTCTCTCTCAGCAGCACGCGAGCCCTCTCTCTCTCTCAGCAGCACGCGAGCCCCCTCTCTCTCTCTCAGCAGCACGCGAGCCCTCTCTCTCTCTCTCCCCAGCACGCGCGCCCTCTCTCTCTCTCTCAGCAGCACGCGAGCCCTCTCTCTCTCTCTCAGCAGCACGCGAGCCCTCTCTCTCTCTCAGCAGCACGCGAGCCCTCTCTCTCTCTCAGCAGCACGCGAGCCCTCTCTCTCTCTCAGCAGCACGCGAGCCCTCTCTCTCTCTCAGCAGCACGCGAGCCCTCTCTCTCTCTCAGCAGCACGCGCGCCCCCTCTCTCTCTCTCAGCAGCACGCGCGCCCTCTCTCTCTCTCTCAGCAGCACGCGAGCCCTCTCTCTCTCTCAGCAGCACGCGAGCCCTCTCTCTCTCTCAGCAGCACGCGAGCCCTCTCTCAGCAGCACGCGAGCCCCCTCTCTCTCTTTCAGCAGCACACGAGCCCTCTCTCTCGCTTCCTCTCAGCAGCACTCGAGCCCCCTCTCTCTCTTTCACTCTCTGTCAGCAGTACGCGAGCCCTCTCTCTCTCAGCAGCACGCGAGCTCTCTCCCTCAGCAGCACGCGAGCCCTCTCCCTCAGCAGCACGCGAGCCCTCTCCCTCAGCAGCACGCGAGCCCTCTCCCTCAGCAGCACGCGAGCCCTCTCTCTCTCTGCAGCACGCGAGCCCTCTCTCTCTCTGCAGCACGCGAGCCCTCTCTCTCTCTGCAGCACGCGAGCCCTCTCTCTCTCTGCAGCACGCGAGCCCTCTCTCTCTCTGCAGCACGCGCGCCCTCTCTCTCTCTGCAGCACGCGAGCCCTCTCTCTCTCTCAGCAGCACGCGAGCCCTCTCTCTCTCAGCAGCACGTGAGCCCTCACTCTCTCAGCAGCACGCGAGCCCTCTCTCTCTCAGCAGCACGCGAGCCCTCTCTCTCTCAGCAGCACGCGAGCCCTCTCTCTCTCAGCAGCACGCGAGCCCTCTCTCTCTCAGCAGCACGCGAGCCCTCTCTCTCTCAGCAGCACGCGAGCCCTCTCTCTCTCAGCAGCACGCGAGCCCTCTCTCTCTCAGCAGCATGCGAGCCCTCTCTCTCTCAGCAGCACGCGAGCCCTCTCTCTCTCAGCAGCACGCGAGCCCTCTCTCTCTCAGCAGCACGCGAGCCCTCTCTCTCTCAGCAGCACGCGAGCCCTCTCTCTCTCAGCAGCACGCGAGCCCTCTCTCTCTCAGCAGCACGCGAGCCCTCTCTCTCTCAGCAGCACATGAGCCCTCTCTCTCTCAGCAGCACGTGAGCCCCCTTTCTCTCTGAAACATTGCAGCAGTTCGCGCTATAGACTTACAATCCAATCGCTGTATAAAGACTTTTTTTAAACGAGTTTTAAGCATGGGGGAAAAAAGGAACATTTGAACAAATCCGAACTTTATTTAAAAGCCAACCAAGACAGTAACATTGCAGGAGTTCACGCTAATAGCATTACAACCCGATCGCTATAAGCACTCTTTTTAATGAAGTGTATAATAAGTCCAAATTTCAAATACACACTTTCACAAAAGGTACAAGTATAAAAAAATAAGTGCACTTTTATTCAAAAATATAACCGAAGAAAAAGAAGTTGGCTTAGACTACGAAATAGATATGTCCACTTGGTTGGTGCAGCAGTAGGAACCGCTGTCTTGTAATCAAGAGGTTGTGGGTTTGATTCCCAGGTTCTCCAGTAGTTACCATTTTGAGTAGTGAGCTGCTATTTTTATTACTATTGTATAGTAAAAACATACATTTGATTCGAATCTGTAACAGCCGGTGTAAATTTATGATACTTGTAAAAGTTAGCGTTTTTTTTTTTTTTTTCTCCCAGTTTTATTCTCTCAATCACGTTCCCCCTGATTTGACATTCCTAGTTTTCAAATAAAGATGTGCTATAACAGAGGTGAACTCAGATGTGGATGAGGGTTCTACATCGGAGAAAGAGAAGAGAACCCCTCCCTGCAAGAAACGTCCAGTAACACATAAGAACAATGCAGCTGCACGAGGCATACTGTATAGGCGAAGATGGCACCGTTTGGATGCAGCAACAGGTCGGGCATCATCTTGTCAGTGAATCTGACACATGCATGTCCCTTCAACGGAACAACAGGGCATACCAAGCTCGCTAAAGTATTGCATAAAGTTCTGTTTGTGATTATGTTTTATGATGGTCTTTATATAAAAAACAATGTATATATAAAAGCCAGATTGAATGTTATTTACCTTGATTTATTTACTTATCTTCCTACAGCGTAAAGTCACAAGTAGACTGCAGAGCTTCCTGTGTTTGATTAACACAGGCATGCTCACAAAGTACATGTG